>NC_045455.1:32922993-33222993 GCF_002776525.5 Piliocolobus tephrosceles
ACCTGCACGTTATGCACATGTACCCTAGAACTTAAAGTATAATAAAATAAAAGAAAAAAAAAAAAAGAAATCTCAACAAAGAGTAGTCTTCTGTCAGAAACTCATAACAAATATTTGGGAGTGATTGCTATCTCTTTTTTTCCACACGATCACCTTTTATTCCTTTATTCCATCCATGAATTATTTTTCAAATTTTTCTGTTTTTCATATAGAGTGCTAGTATGAGCCACTATCCTCTCACTTAAACCACTGTAATATGCTGTAAACTTATCTGCTTTGTCCTTTCTTGTAATTTTTCATTTGATTCATCACTGAATATCAGAACAATCTTTACAACTATGATTTAGGTAAGAGTATCGTCTTGCTGTAAACTTTACAAAGGCATCCTCTTTTCATTACAAAACCTTGTATTAAATGGTTACAGATTTTATCTTCAAACCCACTTCATTCTGTTTTAAAATTCTTTCATTTCCTAACATATACAGGCTTCGTATTTCCAGAACTTGAAATCCTCCTCTGCCAGGCATGCTTTTTCACTTCTCTCCATGGACTAATTTTTCTTTACCTTTACTCTTTAAAAATCCCTTCACAAGAAGTCATTCTTAAACTCCACCACTAGTGTAGGTCACCTTGTTATATATAAAATCCCAATCTAATGACATGTATTTTAACATGAATTGTTTGCATACATTTTTAAAAATATGCCTCTCTTACGAGATTCCCAACTTCTTCAAGCCAAGGACAAAGTCTGTCTTGTTACACTTAATTCCAGCACCCAAGTTGACCACCTTGTAATGGGAAAATACTCATAATGTTTGTGGAATAAATGAGTCCATCAGTCAATAACTTATTAGTAAGGAATACAAGTGAGAAAATAAATCAAATAAAATTTGACAAAATGGAAATGTATATAGAGTTCCTATAGGACTCCCTCAATTGTAATGGCCACTGTTTAAAAATTGTCTTTTCATTCAATTCTACTTACTTTTCTGAGAACGCTGATGTTAAGTACTAGCAACAGGGAAAACAGAGCTCTTTTGTTGATTTAATAAGACACAGACACACTGATATTAGGGCAAAGAATTTAAACCAAGGCAAATACCCTTTCTTCCCACCAGTACTAAGCTTAATGTTATTTCATTCTGAGAACCTCTGCAGGTTCTGGGATAAAGAAGTATATGTAGTGTTGGCAAATAAATTGAAATTTCAAAAACAGCAAATCAATTCTGTGGGCATTTTGTTGAACAGCTGGATAGGCAAAGCCCTGTGACAATGTGTGTGGAAGTACAGTGGTAAATAAAGAACACATACAGCTGATTGTCAAAGTGGTTGTAATTAGGTCCTCTGATTTCATCTGCAGTACTTCTCTTTTATTTATTGCATGTTGATTCTTTCAAAACCCCTCCCAAAATTGGTATACTTGACTATGCCATTAAGTATTCTTATGAGGGGTTATTATGGAGTAATGGAGATGCTACAGTATAAACTCAGAGTCTTGTTGTGTCTAAGGTTATCTCATGCAGCATTTGTGATTTCTGAGTTTAGTTTGCTCAATATGTAAAATGAAGAATACTGTTTCTCTTCAAGGCTACATTTAGCAGTATAATCAGAAGTGTTAATGCTGTTGATATTACACATTAAGCTATCTTTCACCATTTAATCATAACAAGTTTGTTCCTAAAAATATTCCTGAAACTTAGAAATTTAGAGGGAAAGAAAGTCTTAATATTTTGCAGTGGCCTATTCTACACCAAATCCTATAGATTTAGAACAAACCTGAAATAGCATGGACATTGGAACTGTGTAAAGGTCAACTGTGACCTCATAAGTAACCATAAAGGACACTATATTTTTATCTTGGATGGCATGACATCCAATCTCTTACTTTTTTATGTTTTGCTTTCTCTTTAGAATCCTCACCTACATTTTTCAGAAACTCCATCGCCCTGAATTAATTATTCCCAGTTCTCTGTTATACTACTTTGTGGCTCCTTTTGATGCAATGGATTTTAATTAGGTAGCTGAAACAAGATCCTATCTACCATAATCACAGAAACTTTACTAGACTTACCACCTAATTTATGTAATTATCTTTGCACTATATTACACTTCCAAATTTCTGTCTAGCATCTGTAGGTATCATTTTTACTTTATAATCTTTGTTCCATTTTCTTCAGAGGTAGCTACCCCAAGATTAATACTCTGCTCTCTGAAATAATAATAATGCCAATTACTATATATAAAGTGGATGCAATTACTCCAGTATAGTACTATGCACTTCACATGCATAAATGTGTTGTATACTCACAAGAAATGTTTGTGTAAGTACAAAGTCTATTGATAATTTACAAGAGAAGATGACACTCAGAAATTAAGAAACTTGTCTAATGTCATAGAGCTAGTAAGTGGTAGTGGGTTCAATCTGAGTCTAATTCTAGTGACAACAGTCTGAATTATTATGCAGTAAGTATATGTTTGCTATTGCTTGGAAAACTATTTTGCATAATTTATAAAGTGAGACTACTCTTCTTGGATGTTTTACTCAATTACATATGTAAAATTACAGTAAATGTACATTCAACTAAAACGCAATTAAATTGAATTATTAGCCTCATAATAGTGGTTTTCTTAAGGAAGTGACCATCTTAAGTGATGAGGGCAAACCAAAAGGCAATTACAAATTAAGAGAAGCTTGCTTGAAACATTTTTAAACCTTCTTTCCAGTGCTCTTATGACAACTTCATACAACACACTTTCCCAAATGATTGTCATAATCATTTTTGAGTACTCACCACTCTGTGGAAATGCCTGGATCCTTGGAGAAATTTCCTCTGTCAGACTCTCTTTTTATTGTCCCCATTTTTAAAATTATTTTCAGTTAGGTCCGTGTTGGCAGATAAAAGGATGTCTGAAGAGTGTTAATATGTTAATGTAAGGCACCAGTTGGCTGAATTATGTTAATTTTAAACAAAATATGCATTATTTAAAAATGGATTAATTTAATGCAATTATATATAGTGAATGATCAGTAAATGCTTAATAATTAATTAATTTAAAGGAAAGAGATGGGACAGGTTTATTTGCAGTTCATTACAAAAGACTGATATTTTGTAATATTGAGATATACCATCTATGACACAAACCCACTGTGTGTGTTGCATATACCTCAACATACATGTATCACATGCTGAGGGTCTGGGCTGCAGCAGAGATGTAGGGGTAGAAGAATTGATGTAATTATGAAGTTTGTCCATCTTGCTATTCACAAATTAAAGAAAAACCCTTTGTGTCCGAAATGGGGTGCCTCACATTTTCTCTTAGCAAACCATAAAACTATGGAATGATAACTTGTTAGCTTGAAAGTAGGGTAAATGTTAGAGCCTTCACCCTTCTTGACACCATCCTGTTTACAAATTAATCCCATGGTGATCAATAAGTTAGCCTAGGAGAATGGCTATACCTGCAGCATCCATCTGTGTGTTTCTCTTATTTTAGCTTTCTGTATATCTAAGACTTGTATAACATGAATTTCTCGTTATTTTAAAAATAATTTTTAATAATTTAAAAATAAATGTAATAAGTGATGGTGGAAAGTTAATGGAGTCAGTATTTCATTGAAGCAAGTAAAGGAAATATTGCCAAATTTAAACTGAGGAATTCATATTGCATGATGTATATACTTCTTTTCCTATTTTGAAGGCAAAGGTTCAAATAAGCTAGTATAATCTATATTAATGATTTTCATATTATCCTTTATATTTGCTTGGGTACTTTGAGGATATTTATAGTTATAATAGATAAAGTGGAAATCTAAATATAGTACTGGGGACAAATTAATCTCCGCTTAGATATACTTTGCCAATATTTCCGCTGAAATGAAAGATAAGGGTGGAGGATAAAATATTTTTCCCCTATTAACATTCCGGAGATCCTCAAAATTTCTTCCAGTGGGATTGATACAATAAGATATTGAAAGGATGCATAAAGATCTGACTATCTCCACACTTCCTTTTTGATGGTGCAAAGCATCATAAAAGTCACTGAAAGAGACTGTGGCAGAACCTCATTCTATTCCCGGATTTGGCAAAACAGAGGAAAGATAATGAAGTGATACTGAATTTTATTTCTCTAACAAGCAATAATATTTGCAAACACTAGTGGAATTTTGAGACCCCAGGATCTTCTCTGAGCAGTGGTGGCCACATAATGTTCAGCTTATAAAGCAAATTTTTGCCTCTGATACATGTGGTCCGAAGTAGAGGCTATCAGCCATTACATTACAGAGATTGACCTGTAGCCAGTTTCCTGAGATGGTCAGACATGACCAAAGTCTCAATGTAAACATACTTTAGAAATTCTTAATGTATTCTTTTTTTTTATTCTAACCCCCTTTTGGTAATACTTTTTTCATGTATGAGTCTTTCTACCCTCTTACATTCCTGTGTCTTCTTAAGGAAACTAAAATGTTTATTCTCATACCAGGTTCAATTATACTGAAATTGTCACTGGAGTGAACCAGTGTGATTTTCTGTGTAACTTTTTGCTGAAGATCAAAGAAAAAAAATAATAGCAAGATTGGAACTGAAGTCCATATAACTGTCTTTACAAGCCCATATGTTTAACAAATTAGAGTATTTCTTAATGTATTTGTAATATTTAAAAAGCTGTAGTTTGAAATACTTCACTTAATTATTCTTTTTAAATTTATTTCATTAATATTTTGAAAAAATGTGGTAGGCCTAAGTGTCAAGAAAGAGATAGTATAGAAAAATGCATCTCTTTTCAATGAGGTCATGTCTAAAAGAAACAGATGAAAACTGATAGGGATGCTAACACAGGCATTTCTATAGATCGTTCAAATTCATGTTAAAGATTTGACAGTTACCTGAAAGTGATTAGAGAGACTTTAAAAGTCTTTTCAAAATCTGAACAGATGTTTATTTTTAAAATATCATTTTTTATTGCCATATCAAAAATGGATACTCCTTATGCAGATGGCATAGCAATTCATTAGAAAATTGACAGCATTTTAAACATAGGTATAAACAGTAGTTAATAAAAGGATTACAGAAATACTTAAAATAAAATAAACTTTATGTATTTTTAAAATGAGAGGGTGGGTTCATGAGAAAGAATAAGAGATTAAGAATGACTTCTAAATCTGAAATACTATCAAAGGAAACTAGTTTGATTAAGGTTTCAACACATGCAGGCAAACTTTGGGGGAAAATAATGAGTTTAATTTTGTTTATATTGACATGGTGGTATATAAGTGTGAAGTAGAGATATAAAATAAGAATTTTAAAATACAGGTATGAAATCAGTATATTAAAGAGATAACTTGCTCTTTCATGTTTATTGCAGCACTATTCATCATAGCCAATATATGGAATCAACCTAAATGTCCACTAAAGGATGAACAGGTAAAGATGTATTTCTAATTATTACTAGAGAACAACTCCTTTTCTATCTTTTAACCAGCTGAATAGTTTGAATACATTTGCTATTTAAATTACTTTTCTTATTAATATATAGACATATTTAATATATTATGAAAGCTTTTCACATATGATTATGTTTCTATTCCAACCCAAACTTGTACAGCTAATACTAATAAATTAAGTTCAAAGAAATACAAATCAGAGGCATTTCCAAGATGGTCAGTGTTATGTTTAAGAACTCTACAATGGGACCACAGGCTGTGGAACTCAGGTTGAATTGAAAAAGTAGCAACTAACCACAAGAAGAATGTCTAATTAAATAATATTACTTGTTTGATTCACTCAGTTCTATGATTCATTCCTTAATTGTGAATTTCTGGCCAGAAGGCAATAGGGCTTTGCTATAGCATCATGTAATCATAGAAAAGTTTATCTAGCTTAGCATTAATTTATTAATCCTTCCTTAAGTATATTAAAAACAATTCAGTTTAACAGTTCAATAGCTGATTTACTTCATGGTATCAATGTAACCATAATTTTAAATTTCTTTTTAAATACTTCATTGTTAGTGCACAGAAACAAACTGATTTATGTACAGTGATTGTGTGTCTTGTAATTTTAATTTATTAGTGCTGACAGCTTTTTGTGGCATCTTCAGTGTTTTCTATATATAAAATCATGCCACCCTCAAACAAAAATAATTTTATTCCTTCATGTCCCATTTAGATGGATTGTACTTCTTTTTCTTGCCTAATTGCTCTAGCTAGGTCTTGCGGTACTCTTTTGAACAAGAATGGCACATCTGCATCCTTTGTCTTCTTCCTAACTTTAGAAGAAAAGATTTCTCTTTTTCAACATTGAGTGTGATGTTAGCTGTGGGCTTGTGATATATGGTCTTTATTATGTTGAGGTAAACTTCTTTTTTGCCTACTTTTATTTTAGGTTTGGGGATGCATGTGCAAGTTGTTGCATGGCTAAATTGTGTGCCACTGAGGTTTGGTGTACACATGACCCTGTCACCAAGGTAGTGAACATAGTACCTGATAGGTAGCCTGTAAATTGCTTCTATACCTAGTTTATTCAGTTTTTAATCATAAAAATGTGCTAAGTTTTGTCAAATTGCTTTTCTACATCTATTGAAATGATTAGGTAATTTTTATCATTTATTCTGTTAATTAATACGGCATATCACTCAATTTGTGTTTGTTGAAGTATACTCACATCCCATCCCAGGGATAAATTCCACTTAGTCATGATATCTGATCCTTTTAAAGTGTTGTTGAATTTAGCTTGTTAGTATTTTGAGAAAGATGTTTGCATTCATATTTATCATGGATCCTGACTTACAGGTTTCTTCTCTGGTAGTCTTTGTGTGGCTTTCATATCACAGTAATGATGACCTCATAAGATAAGTTTGGAATAGTTATTACCTCTTCAATTAGAATTGGCGTTAATGCTTCTGTAAGTGTTTGGTAGAATTTCCAGTGAAACCATTTGTTCCTGGTTTTTCTTTGTTGAGAGGTTTGGATTACTGATTCAGTCTCTTTACATATTATTCATTTGTTCAGAATCAAATTTCATAAAACTTGATTAGCTTCATAAAATTATAAAAGTATAGCTTCATAAAAGTATAAAGTGCTTAGGAATTAGGTTAACTAAGAAAGTGAAATACTACTACACTGAAAACTGCAAAACATTGATGAAAAAAATTGAAGTCACAAATAAATAGAAAAACATTCTATGTACATGAATTGGAAGATTTAAACTTGTATTAATATCTATATTACACAAAACTGTCTACTGATTAAATGTGATTCCTATCAAAATCTCGAATGACATTTTTAAGGAAATAGAAAAGCTACAATGATGTAAAAGTACAGTATTACATAAAGACGGACATACAGATGAATTAAACAGATTAAAAGTATATATTCAACATCAATAGACATGTCCAATTATATGTTCCTTAGGCAGCTGAAACTCAAAAGGTATGTCAATCACCACTTCAAATCCATACCACCTGCCCTTTTTTTCTCTTGTGTGGAACATAAAGTTTTCCTAATAAAAATCTTAAATTTTATTCTTGATTTGGTTCTTTTCCATACTCCCATATAGAATTCATTGAAAAGTATGTACTTTTATTTTTAAAATACCGTTGTTATCTGTACAATTTCCAATCCACAATGTCGCTCTGAGCATAAACTACCATAATCTCTCATCAGGAATGCCAACAAATTCTCCCAAATGACCTATCTGACTCACTCTTTTCTCTTCCAGTCTATTTTGCCTGAATTAATTTTTAATCAGGCAATGCTTTATTTAATATCAAAGTTAAATTTCAGCCTCTTATCTTGCCCCTGTTACATCAATTCCTGGTTTCACATTCAAATTATATTTGTTTATACATTTCTTCAATGCCATTGTTTGTGGTTTCTTTTTAGAGTTAACCTTTTTTAACCTTCGGTTTCTTTTTGTTTGTTTTTTGTTGTTTTTTTTTTAACGTGTATTTTAAGTTCAAGGGTACAAGTGCAGGTTTGTTACATAGGTAAACTTGTGTCATGTTGTACAGGCCATTTCATCACCCAGGTATCAAGCTTAGTACCCATTAGTTACTTTTCCCTGATCCTCTCCTTCCTCCCACCACCCACTCTCTGAAAGGCCCCAGTGTGTGATGTTTCCCTCTATGTGTCCATGTGTTCTCACCATTTAACCCCCACTTATAAATAAGAAAAATATGTGGTGTTTGGTTTTCGGCTCCTTTGTTAGTTTGCTAAGGATAATGGCCTCCAGCTCTATCCATTGTTTTTTTTTATTGCTTTGTTTGTATTGACAGATAAAATTGCATATATTTGTCAAGTACAATGTGATGCTTTGAAATGTACTTTTGGAACAATTAATTGTAGCAAGTGACCTATACATTGCCTAACATGCTTGTCATTCTGTTGTAAGAATACATAGCTATCTTAACATTTTTAAAGAATACTACATGTTTTTAACTATAGTTACCATGATGTAAAATAGATCTCTTGAACTTATTCTTCCTATCTAACTGAAATAATGTATCCTTTGACCAACATCTTGCCACTTCACTCCTAATCACCCTAGTCCTTTGTAAACACCATACTACTCTCCACTTCTACGAGTTCAAGTTTTTTAGATCTAACATATGACTGAGATCATGCAGTATGTGTCTTTCTGTGCCTGGCTTATTTCAGTTAAAATAATGTCCTCCAGGTTATTTATGCTGTTGAAAATGACAGAATTAACTTTTTGTTTTTTAAGACAGGGTCACCCACAACCCAGGCGGGAGTGCAGTGGCATGAGCTGGGCTCACTGCAGCCTCAACCTCCTGGGCCAAGGCGTCTGCCCACCTCAGCTCCCCAGGAAGTGGGACTACAGGTGTGTGCACCCGTGATTGACTAATTTTTGTATTTTTTTTAGAGAAAGGGTTTTGTCCTGTTGCCTAGACTGGTGAGCTGAGCTCAAGTGATCCACCCACCCTGGCCTCCAAAAGTGCTGTGATTACAGGCCTGAGCCACTGTATTTGGCCTACTTTCTTGTTAATAGCTGAATAATACTCCATTGTGTGTATATATCTCTTTTTCCTTATCCATTTATCTGTTGATGTATACCAGTTGATTCCAAATCCTGTCTGTTGTGAATAGTGCTGCAATAATATGGGAGTGCAGAGATCTCTTCAGTGTGCTGATTTTATTTCTTTTAGATACATATACAGTAGTGGAATTCTTGTATCTTATGGTATTTATATTGTTAACTTTTTGAGGAACCTCCATAATATTTTCTAAAGGCTAATACTAATATACATTTATACCAACAATGTCTGAGGGTTTTGTTTTCTCCTCATCCTCCCCAATAGTTGATATTGTTTGTCTTTTGACAATAGCCATTCCAACTGGTTTAGGTGATATTTGATTTTAATTTTCACTTCCCTGATGACATATGATATTGAGCATTTTTCCATATACCTGTTCACTATTTGTATGTCTCTTTTTGAGAAATGTCTATTCAGATCTTTGCCCACTTTTAAATTATGTTGTTTTCCTGCTGTTCACTTGTTTGGATTGCTTTTATATTTTGGACGTTAATTCCATATCAAATATATAGTTTGCAAATATTTTTCCCATTCTGTAGGTTGTTTCCTAGCTATTAAGTTTTACTTTATATATTCTGGCTATTAAAGCCATTTTAGATATTTTGTCTGCAAATATGTTCTTCTCTTTTGTAGTTTGTCTCTTTACATGGTTGAATGTTTTCTTTGCTGTGAAAACAACTTGTTTGTTTGCTATCATTGAATTTGTCTATTTTTGCATTTATTGCTTGTACCTTGGGCAAAAAAAAAAATTGCTTAAACCAAAGTTACAGAGATTTACACCTTTGTTTTCTTCTAGTAGCTTTTTAGTTTAAGATTTAAGTCTTTAATTCATTTTTAGTTGATTTTCTTATATGCTGTGAAATAAGGGTCTAATTTTATTTTTTCATATGTGGCTATCCAAGTTTCCCATGTGTTGAAGGGACTGTTCGTTCCCATTTTGGGTTATGGGAATTAGTCAAAAATCAGTTGGCTGCAAGTGCATGGATTTATTCCTGAGATTTCAACTGTATCTTATTAGTCTGAATGTCTGTTTTCATGCCAGTGCCATGATGTTTTAGTTATTACAGTTTTGTCATATATTTTAAAGTCTGGCCAGAAGTTTGATGATTGCAGTTCAAAATTGCTTTGTTTATTGAAGATCTTTTGTGGTATCATACATATTTCAGATTTTTCTATTTCTGTGAAGAACATTATTGAGATTTTTATAGTAATTGCATTGTCATTCATATATTGATAGTAAATCAATTGAATCAGTAGATTGTTTTGGCATAAATATTTTAACCATATTAATTTTTCCAATCCATAAACACAAGATATTTTTATATTGATTTGTGTCTTTCAATTTCTTTCATCACTGTTTTATAGTTATCAGTATTAGGTCTTTCATTTGTTTAGTAAAACTTATTTCTGTTTATTTTGTCTTTATTTTAGACAATTGAAGTTATTTTCCTTGATTTTTTTAGATAGTTTGCTGTTAGTGTATATAGAAGCACTAGTACTTTTTGTATGTCAATTTTGTATCTTGAAACTTTACTGCATTTTTTATTAGTTCTGAGTTTTTTTGCTGGAGTCTTTAATGTAAGTTCTCATCATCTGCAAACAAAAATGATTTTAGCTTTTTCTTTATTATTTTGTTGCCTTTTCTTTCTTTCTTTTGTGTAATTGCTCTGGCTATGACTTCTAGTACAATGTTCAATAAAAGTGTCAGGAGTGGGCATTCTTGTCTTGTTCCAGATTTTTGTTGTTCCAAGAAAGCTTTCAATACTTCCCTGTGGAGTATGATGTTAGTTGTGGATTTGTCACAAGTGGCTTTTAATGTATGAGATACATTCCTTCAATAACTTATTTTGTGAGATTTTTTATAATAAAAAGATGTTGAATTTGGTTAAATGCTTTTTTATTAATATTTTCATCTGTTGAGATAGTCATAGGATTTTTGTTCCTCATTCTGTTAGCGTGATATATGACATTTCTTAATGTTTGTATGTTGAATCTTCCTGCATCCCTGGATTGAATCTCACTTGATAATGGTGAATGGTCTTTTAATGAACTGTTTGATTTGGTTTGATATTATTTTGTTGAGAATTTTTGCATCTATTTTCATATTGAACACTATCCTGCAGTTTTCTTTTTTTACAGTGTTCTTATATGGCCTTTGTATCAGGGCAATCCCAGTCTTATAAAATAAACTTGGAAATAATTCTTCTTTTTCAGTTTTTTTGGAAGAGTTTTAGAATAAATGGTATTACTTTTTCTATGACTGTTTAATAAAATGTATCAGAGATGTCATTAGCTCTTGGGCTTTTCTTTGATAAAAGACTTTTTAGTACTGACTTAATCCTCTTTCTTGTTAATGTTGTATTTTGGCTTTTTATTTCTTCATAATTCAATGTTTACAGGTTGTTTGTGTCAATAAATATATCAATGTATTCTAGGTTATACAATTTTGTTGTTATATAATTTTTCATAGTAGCCTCTTCTGATTCTTTGTATTTCTGTAGTGTTGGTTGTAATATCTGCTTTTTCTGGTTGTTTTGTAGATTATTTGTTCTCTCTTCCTCTCTTGCTATTTTATATATGGCTATGTTATTTTCTTTAATGGAATGATTTGATTCTCTTGTCTTTGGTTTTTCTACCTCTTGTATTGGTTTTTGTGTTGTGGATACCATTAGGCTTAAAAGGAAATCTTATAATTACAGCAGGTTGTCTGAAACCTGCTGTTTATGATATCTGATAACAACTTAACTAATCAAAGAAAATTTAAAAAGCACTTTCGCAGTAATACTCCACTATTCCCACACATATTTTGAGGGTCTAATAATACAATTTACATCTTTTTGTATTTTTCTTAATAAATTATAGTAGTTATGATTTTTAATAGCTTTGTCCTTTAACATTTATACAAAAATGTATAAGTAATTTCCACACCACCCTTAAAGTATTATTCTGTCTACTTGCTTTTATCGGTGTGTTTTATAATTTCCTTTTTTTCATGTTGTTAGCATTTTTTAAATTTCAGCTTAAAAATCTCCCTTTAGCATTTCTTGCGAGACAGACATAATAGTGATGAATTCCCTCAGTTTTTCTTTGTCTGGGAATGTCTTTATTTCTCCTTCAGTCTCAAGGATATCATTGATGGGTAAAGTATTTTTGATTGACAGTTTTTAATTTTTAGTTTTTTGTATTTTTCTCAGCACGATGTTTATATTATTCTACTCTTTTTCTGGCTTCAAAAGTTCCTATAGAGCAGTCCACTGCTAGCTATATTGAAACTCTCTTTTATGTTATTTTCTTATATGCTGTTGCAGCTTTCAGTATCCTCTTTGTCTCTAATTTTTGACAGCTTTTTCTAATATATTTTAGGGTAGTCTTTTGTGAATTGAATCTGACTGTAGACCTTTGACTACATTTTACCTGGATGGGTACTTCTTTCATTAGGCTCGGAAAGTTGACTGCTACTATTTTTTTTTAAAGCATTTTACTCCTTTATTTTTCTCCTCTCCTTATTAACTCCTATTACTCATACATTTGCTCTTTTTAAGCTTTCCTATAAAAAGCATTCTTCATTTTTTAATTATGTTCTATTTTTTCTCCTTTGATATATTTTCAGTTAATCTGCCTTTGAGTGAACAGATTCTTTCTCCTGCTAAATCAGTTCTGCTGTTTATACTCTATAATGCATTTTAAAATATTTATTGTATTTTACAGCTCCAAAATTTGGTTTAATTTTTTCTCTCAATCTCCATATTAAATTGCTCATTTTGATCACTTATTGTTGAATTGATCCTCTTTATTTTCTTGGAGGTGGCTGAGTTTCCTCAAAAAAAGTTAATTTGAATTTTCTCTCAGGTAGTTCATAATTATTTATTTCTTTAGAGTAGGTTACTGATACTTTATTTTACCCCCCTTTTGTTGATATCCTGTTTTCCTGATTGTTCTTGATCCTTGCAGTCATGTGCTGATGTCTGCACATTCTAATAAGTAGCTTTTTACTCTTATCTTCTATATAGACTGTCTTTATCTGGGAAAGCTCATCAATAGTCACCCTGTCCAGGGATTATAGGCAAGCCATTTGGTGTGGTCTCAAAGGCTGAGGTCTCTGTAGTTAGTATGGCTCTTGGGCAGGCCAATAGCCTGGGGAAACTGTGGCCAATGTGGCACTGGAGCACACCAGAAGCCCAGGGATTTACATGGCTTTTATAGCACTGAGTAGTGCCTGGTTCCTGGAGCCAGTGAAGCCTGATTGTCACTATTGCCTGTCAGGAGTCTGGGGCCACTACAGTTGGCCCAGTGTTGGTACAGGCTGGAGACAGAGTCTGCCACACAAGCCTAAAGCCTGGGACTTTGTAATCCCACCTGGTGCTGGGTTGAGCTTAGATGCTTAATCTACAGTTATATTCCTAGGATATAGAGCTCTAGAGGTCTTCTTGGTGCTGGGTTTTACTGTGCTGGACTCACTGTTGAGGTCCAAGGCCAAGTCCTGTGCTCAATTCCTCATTTTTCCCCAGAGCAAATGTTATTTCTCTGTTTATTGTGCTGAATGTGCTTGAGGAATGGGTGACTCGATAATGTAAAACTGTCCTTTCAATCCTCTTCAAACTATTTTTTTTATTATACCACAAACAGGTATTGTCACTTTTCAACTTATTTCTTCAACTCATAAAGATATTTTTTGCACATGGATCGTTGTTCAAACTGGTATTTGTGTGGCAGATTATTATCACTGGGCAGACCTATTCTGTTACCTTACTCTAGCTCTCTCAACAAAATTGTTTTGAGTGCCTACAATGTGTTAAGATTTACTGTAGATACTAAGAATAAATACATTGATAAAAAATACAAAGAAAATTTGTGCTTTCCTTGGTCTCACACACATGCATACAAAAAACTAAGTGATATCAGGCACTGTGATAAAAAAATGAATTAGAGTAAGGTGAATGAATATCATGACGAGATAAGGTGATAAAGCAAATGACTCTAATGAGATGGATTTCTAAATAGATATCTGCATGAACTGAGGGGATAAACCATACAGTTATTTAGGAGAAGCAGTTTCCAAGACATGAGAATAGCCAGAATAAATCTGCCCTTAGGAAAAGCAGGGACGCCACTATCTTGACATTTTTGGTCTCCATTATATAATCCTCCTCTGAGTTCTTAAAAAATATACTTTCCCAATCGTATAAACTGATACACTTTTTATAACAATCTGCTTGGTTGACTATTTTTTTCAACCGTTATGCAAGCACTTAGACAGCAGTGGTGCCTAAATTTTTGCTGTTCTTGGTACATAGTGTCTATGTAAAAAAGCTAACAATACATTTTGTCAAAAATGAAAATATAAGCATGCATTCATCTATCAACACAAACACACAACATGCACAAATAGATATAGTCACTTAATGACATGGATGCCTTATGTGCCCTGTGTCTTTAGGCAATTTCATTGGTGTGTGAACATCACAGAGTGTACTTACACAAACGCAGGTGGTGCAGCCTACTATACACCTAGGATAAATGGTATAGTCTGTTGCTCTTAGGCTACAAAACTGTACAGAATGTTACTTTACTCAGTACTGTATGCAATTGTAACAAAATATTAAGGATTTATGTATCAAAACATATTTAAACATAAAAAAGGAACATTGAAATTATGGTATAAAAGGCAAAAGCTTTTATACTTATATAAGGCATTTACCATAAATGGAGCTTGCAGGACTGGAAGTTGTTCTGGATAAGTCAGGGAGTTAATGGTGAATGACTATGAAGGCCTAGGACATTACTATACAGTACTGTAGACTTTCTAAACGCTGTACACCTATGCTACACTAAGTTTATAAGGTGATCTCTTTATTTCAATAAATTAACAGTAACCTACTGTAATTTATTTTACTTTATATACTTTTAATTTAAAAAATGACTATTTTGTAATAACACTTAACTAAAAACACAAACACATTGTACAGCTGTAAAATCTTTATTTGTATTCTATAAGTATTTTTCTACTTTTGTTTTTTTTTTTTTTTTTTACTTTTGTTTTGTTTTAAGATGTTTCTCTGTCACCCAGGCTGGAGTGCAGTGGCGCAATCTCGGCTCACTGCAGCTTCCGGCTCCCGGGTCTAAGTAATTATCTGCCTCAGCCTCCTGAGTAGTTGGGATTACAGGCATGTGCCACAATGCCCGGCTAAAGTTTTTGTATTTTTAGTAGAGACAGGGTTTCAACATCTTGACCAGGCTGGTCTTGAGCTCCTGACCTCATGATCCACCCATCTCCGACTTCCCAAAGTACTGGAATTACAGGCTTGAGCCACCGCGCCTGCCCTTGTTTTTACTGTTTAAACTTTTTTGTTAAAAACTAAGACACACACACACACACACACATATTAGACTAGGCCTACACAGGGTCAGGATCATCAACATCACTGTCTTCCACCTTCACATCTTATCCCACTTGAAGTTCTTTAAGAACAATCATATGTATGGAGCTGTCATCTCCTATGATAAGAATATCTTCTCTTGACCCTGTCTCTACTAAAAATACAAAAAAAAATTAGCCGGGCATGGTGATGGGCGTCTGTGGTCCCAGCTACTTAGGAGGCTGAGGCAGGAGAATGGCGTGAACCTAGGAGGGGGAGCTTGCAGTGAGCCGAGATGGCGCCACTGCACTCCAACCTGGGCGACAAAGCGAGACTCCATCTAAAAAAAGAAGAACTTGCCTGAAGCTATTTTACAGTTACCTTTTTTAAGAAAAGCAGAAGTACAATCTAAAAAAATACAACCTAAAAATATAGTATAGTAAATCGATAATTAACATTGTTGTTTATTTCATTATCAAGTATTATACATTGTACATGATTATATGTGATATACTTTTATACTACAGGCAGTTCAGTGGCTTTGCCTACATGAGTCATCACCACAAATTCATGAATAAAGAGTTGTACCACCGCATTATGATAGCTCTAACATCACTAGTGATAGAAATGTTTTAGCTCCATTGTAATCCTATGGTACTGCCATTGTATATGTTGTCCATCATTGACTGAAGCATTGTTATGCAGTATAAGACTGTATATATATACATGAATGTGTAGGCTGTAGTGCAGTGGCACAATCTCAGCTCACTGCAAGCTCTGCCTTCCGGGTTCACACCATTCTCCTGCCTCAGCCTCCTAAGTAGCTGGGACTACAGGTGGCCGCCACCTAGTCTGGCTAATTTTTTTTGTATTTTTAGTAGAGAAGGGGTTTCACTGTGTTAGCCAGGATGATCTCAATCTCCTCACCTCGTGATCTGCCTGCTTAGGCCTCTCAAAGTGCTGGGATTACAGGAGTGAGATACCATGCCCGGCTTTTTATTTTATTTTATTTTATTTATTTCATACAGAGTCTTGTTCTGTTACCCAGGCTGGAGTGCAGTGGCATGATCATGGCTCACTGCAGCCTCAGACTCCCAGGCTCAAGGATCCTCCCAACTCAGCCTCCCAAGTAGCTAGGACCATAGGTGCACACCATCACATCCGGCTAATTTTTGTTGTTGTTGTTTTGTTTTATTTTTGGTTTTTGTATAGATGGGGTTTCTCTATGATTCCCAGGTTAATTTTGAATTTCTGGGTTCAAGCAATCTACCCACCTCAGTCTCCCAAAATGCTGGATTACAAATATGAGCCACTATGCCTGGCAGATCTATTTCATTTGTTAGTGATTCAGTTGGACAGATGAAATCTTCCTCTCCTGAATTTCAAATTTGGATATTGCAGTTTTGTGGGAGAGATACAGACAGCAAATTTATATTAAATGTGCTTTTATTTATGATAATCATAGCTTTTTAGAAATAAAATAAAGCAGGAAGAAGTGATGAAAGAGTGGAGGAAATATCTATCTAATTTAGATTTGATTCTGAGACATGGACAGCAGAAAGTAGGTCAATTATAGAAATAACTTGGGTTATGCAATTTTAAAACCTCTAGTCAAGGGAAAGCTTGATGTGTTCAGAAAATTGAACATGGACCAATGAGTAAAGAACTCAGAGATGGAAAAGTACCAGATAAAATTGGTCAAATTTTCTTTTAAGTGCATTGCAAACCCATTTGAGGGCTTAAGAAGGAGAATGATATTATTTGTTTTGTACTGCAAAAATATAATTTTGATTCATCATAGCATTGTAGCTGGAAAACAAATATGACCACTGTCTATTTTAGTAGCCTAGATACAAGGTAATAGTGGTTTACACCAGGACATTGGCACTGAAGACTATAGTAATTCAATAGATAGGACAATAATTTGGGAAAGAAAATCAACAGTATAAGCTTGATATGGTATGGAAAAATAAAGCAGAAAAAAGATTTTTTTTTTTTTTTTTTAAGATTTTAGGAGGATAACTGGGTTTATGTTGGCCCCATCAACTGAGATAAAAAAGATAGAAGATGGCAACATATTCTACTTAAATAGTAGGAGGCATCATTGTTCCTATTTTACTGTGGCAATTTTGAGAGGTCTGTCAAATGTCTTTTTGGAGCTCAGTGGAAAAATCAAGAGGTATAGAGGGTCATATTACAGTTATCTGGACAGGCCATTATATAAGATTACCTAGAGGGAAGATACTAATGGGAAAGAGCGTGTTGAATTATAAAGATTCTACAAGGAAGAACTTTTCAAAACGTAGATACCTTATAGTGTGAAGAGTACCAGCAAAATAAGGTGAGTTAGAACAAAAATATAGCATGCTAAAAACAGGTGATTTGATTTACTCGAAGATATGTGAGATTGGCTGTAGTTTCAGCATTATGACAGTCATCAGCTATAGACAGTGTATATCTGTAGTTTGTTATATTTACGTATTTTCCCACTTAACCTGAAGACTTTTGAGTAAATAGATAGCTAAAGAAAGTACAAATACTAATACCCAAGAAATACTGAGAGTTTTTTTTTTTTTAAGTCAGAAAATGGATTAGGTGCCAGTCCTGGCTATGTAATGGCTTAAACATAAGTATTGCTTTTTCACTAGACTTGCTGGAGAAGCATTCTGGAAAAGGAGGTATAGATGTAGACCCTGAAGTGTATGTAACATTTGAATAGGCACTGAACCATGAGAGAAGATTTCAAATAGCAGAAACAATGCCAGTAATGTAAACAAGCACAAGGTTTATTTAGAGGATAGTGCATCTGCAACTTTAAAAGGAAAAGCCCTATGAATAAAGCTTATAGTAGCAGATAAAAGAAAATCAATGTCATAAATATTGATGACTAGATTATAACATAGAGTCTGAATATTCCCATTAACGATAATGCTCTCTCCAATGCAGTTTTAGGGGTGTTTTCTCCTTTTTAAATTGCTTTTCTCTGAAGAAATATTATATGTATTTACATCATCATATCAAAGAGGGCCCCCTAGAGAAAAGTAACCATGAATAGGGTAGATTGAAATAAGAGAAAGAGATTTTAAAAGAATTGGATCAGATCTCACATGATTGTTGGGTCTGTCAAGTTGATAATCTGTAGGGAGGCCGGAAACAGGCTGAAAAATCAGGCAGAACTTGAGGCTGCAGGCAGGGGAGCAGAATTTTTTTACTTTGTAGAAAACCTTAGATTTTTCACTTTTTTGTTCTCTTTTTTTTTTTTTGATGGAGTCTCACTCTGTCGCCCAGGCTGGAGTGCAGTGGCGCGATCTCAGCTCACTGCAAGCTCCCACTCTCGGGTTCACGCCACTCTCTTGCCTCAGCCTCCTGAGTAGCTGGGACTACAGGTGCCCACCACCAGGCCCGGCTAATTTTTTTGTATTTTTAGTAGAGACGAGATTTCACCGTGTTAGCCAGGATGGTCTCGATCTACTGACCTTGTGATCCACCTGCCTCAGCCTCCCAAAGTGCTGGGATTACAAGCGTGAGTCACCGCGCCTGGTCTTTTTGTTCTTTGAGACAGAGTCTCGGTCTGGGTGAGGCAGGAGTACAATGGTGCACTCATGGCTCACTGCAGTCTCCAACTCCTGGAATGAGATGATCCTCCTGCCTAGGCCTCCTAAAATGCTGGAATTACAGGTGTGAGCCACCATACCCAGCTTAAGGCCTTTTAATAATTAGATGAGGGTCACACATTATACAGGATAATATCCTTTAAAGTCAATTGATTTTAGATGTTAACCAATCTACAAAATATCTTCACAGTGGCAACTATATTAATGTTTCATCGAATAACTGTGTATAATAGCCTACTCAGGTTGGCATGAAATTTGTCATTATAGTCCTCTCTTTGTCAGTTAACATCTATATCCATCTATTTAAACCATACTAAATATTCAAATAAAGACAGAAATGAAGTCGTATTTTTACCTAACATGACACAATAATTCTGCATACAATAGAAAACACATTAACCTTTTTCTCAAAAGAGGATGTGAAGTCCTTGGGTCATGGTCACCCTTCTCCTTAATATCCTAGAAATTAAATACTATGATGTAAAGTAATTATTATCAATACGTTTTATGTTATGTAATAAGAAAACAAATTGGGGGGAGAATCAAATATTTTATGTACACACATACTCATAACAAAATAAGAAATAAATCTCATAACAATTAGCTGCCCTCATTTATGCAACTGGTCACATGCTTCTGGCTGCTACCACATTCCACTACTTAGTCCACATTCTTCCTGCCCTCAGCAAGCACCTTGGCTGTTTGATTTACCTGGTGGGGTGACCAAATGTTTATTCCTGAATAGTCTGGGCCATTATTAGTCCTGCTGCCTGAACTGAGTGGTTGTAGTTTACCATTCACTTTAATAACGGGGCGTGGGCATGCTAAGACATGCCCTACAAGATCTTCTGTATTCCAGACATATTGTTCCTTACCTCTGTTTTGTTGTAGCTGTCTGCTTTTACTTAAAAATCAGGATCAATCACTTGAGCCAGGATAGCCACTTTCTTTTTTTCCAGTTGATTCAGAGGCATGAAGAGTTCACCGCACCTGGTAGCAGTTTTAACTTCCAGGTCGGTGAGATGAATGTTGTACCTCTTTGTGGAAGGCTTTTGAAACTATGACCTCTCAGATGACTAATACAAGTTAATGTGGTGGGAACAGAAAGCAGAAGTTTTTCTAGCACATTGTTAGGGGAAATAGTGAGTGGAGCCACTTCCAAACCCACCCCTTGATTTCTGAACTCATGAATTCTGATTACAGGGTAAATGTTACCATTTATGACATGCTGATTTTAAGCACATAGAAACTTTGCTGAATATTGTCCCATATCTACAAGGTATTTCCACTTAGCTGGTGCTGTGGTGAGTCTTCAAAAATCATACCATCGTTCTTCCAAGCCAGCTGTTTCAGGAAGATAAGTGAAGTGGTAAAACCATTGAAATCCATGAGCCTGGGCTCATAGCCGTGTTTTCTTTGCCATGCAGTGAGTTACTTCAAAGAAGCAAGCTAGAATGGTAGAGCTCTACAGATGTACAGAACACAATGGTAGTGAATAAGTCATTCTGTAAGTACATGAATGGAAAATTTTGCTAACTGCATATAAGGCAGGTAAATCCATATCCAGAGTGAGTGTCTATTCTAGTAAGAACAAAATGCTGCCACTTCCAGGATAGAAACCATTCAATGCAATCAAACTGCCACCAGGATAATCTAATCACTCTGGAGAATGGTGCCATATCGGAGAATCAGTTTTAATTTCTGCTGTTGGCAGATCATGTCCTCAGTCATGTCATAGAAGTCCATGTTTCTTAGCCCATGCCTTACCTCCATCCTTTCAACAATGACCACATTGTTCATGAACCCATTGAGCAATGCAAGATATAGCTGGGGAAAGAGACTGACTGGCATCCAGAGAGAGGATCATTATAATTCACTTTATTGCTGGAATCCTCCTTGCTCAGGAAACCCTTTGGTGATCATTTACATAGAATACACATATTTTCATGTTTTGCCCATTTGAAGTGATCTATATACATTTCTTTTTTCCAGACATCCTTTTCTCCAATATTCCAATCATGTTACTTCCAAGTCCCTGACAAGTCAGACAAATCAATGGCCACAGTTCATGAATCTGTATACAATTGTCCATTTGATTATTTCTCATTCCAAGAAAAATGAACAGTCAAGTGCACTGCTCAAAAATTTGCCCATTGAAAGGATTTCATTTCACCATTGTCCTTCAGAGTTATCTCAGAGTGTGATTGCAGTGATGTAGCAATTTACATTCAAGTAGTTCCTGCATGTCATGAAGAATCATCTGTAAATAAGGCCCCAATTTTTTCTTCCCGAGTCAGCTGATTGCAGGGAATATGCATAATAGTGTTGGTGTGAATTGGAATAGAGAAGGTAATGTAACAGAAGTGGAAACCATGAACATTTATACCAATTTTTCATGTAAATGGCTTTTGCCTTAAGGACCTGCTCAAGAATAATTCCATGTATACAACTTCCTTTTGATTATGGAGTGCTGGTGCACATGTCTGATTCAAGGGACTGAGGGTTGAGGAAACTTTCACTTCATGATAACCAGATTAGGTTATCATGTATGGTAAGTTCATGATGCGTGATTAAACATTCAATATCTACTAAGGCCCTGTGGCAGATCCAAATTTGCTTCTCAAAACAGAAGTTCTTATCTGCAGAAGATGGCAGAAATTTCCTTTAAAATCCTAGGGGCTTCTGCTATAGCAGCCTGTAAAAGGCTTAGAACAACATCTCTGTCACTGACACATGAAGAATCATTGGATAAATTGGCTAATATGACCCAAGTGGCAGAGTAGCTTGCAATGCACCTTGAACTTTATGCAAAATTTTGTTTTATTGTGGAGCCAACAACAGTCTTTTTTGTGTCACTTGGTAAATGGCGCAGAATAGCACACCAAAATGAGAAATATGTTGCCTTCAAAAATCGAAGACACACTGAGGTCTGTGCTTCTATTTTGATTGTAGAAGGGGCTAGATTCAACAACTTATCCTTCTTGTAGATGATATCTTTCTATCTGCCACAAAGCACCGTATCCCTAGCAAATTCACTAAGGTAGAAAGCTCCTGCATTTTTATGAGATTTACTTCCCATATTCTGACATACAATTGTCTTACTAGTCAGTCTAAGGTAGTTGTTACTTCTTGCTCACTGGGTCCTAACAGCATAATGCCATCAATGAAATGAACTAGTGTAATGTCTTGTGAACAGAAAAGGCAAACTATTAAGTTGGTACAAAAGAGTAAATTACTCTTAATAGCAAAAACCACAATTACATTTGCACCAACCTAATAGATTCCTGCACACTAAATGATGGCATAGGGCTACATAACACTTAAGTAGGAGAAGGAAGGTATACTGCTGGCTTATTGGCTGAAATAAAACTGCTTTTGTTGACTAATAGACACTTGCTAGGTGAATAGCCACATACCAGGTACGAGGAGGTATGTTAATTTGTTCAAGAAGTGAAACCTCATTTGAACACCAGCAGCAACTGGAGTCACTACCTGGTTAAATTTAAGACAGTCCATTATTATTTTTTAAGATCCCTCTGTTTTATGCACAGACCAAACAGGTGACTGAATGGGGAGACAATGGTAATACCACCTTTGCATCTTTCATTTCCATGAGATGGTAGAAATGTCTACAATTCTTCTAGAATGTGTTACCACTTTTAGCTTACTATTTGTGTAAGTGCAGGCAGTTCTAGTGTCCCAATTGAACTTTCAACCACAATGGCTCTCATTCTGCAATCAGAGAAACAGTCTGAAGACTCTCCTGTTGTTGTATATGTCTGTTCCAATTATGCATTCCAGAACTGGGAAAATAACCACAAGATGGGTTTAGAATGTCATTGGCTCTATCGTGAGCTAAGACTCTTCTAACCACCTGAACCCCATAAGTTCAACTCTGACTGCTGGACAACAGTGACACTTTGGGTTTCCTGAAATTCATGTCAGTTCAGAGCCAGTGTCTGATAACCTTCCCCAAATCTGTTTATTTGTTTTTCCTCAATGCAGAGTGACCATAGTAAAATTTCCTGTCTTTTTTGAGAAAACAGGGAAAAAGATAATCAGTACGGATTTTGAAACTTGTGTTGTCTTTCATTCAAGGGGTTCTGAGTCTATAAGTCTTATAATCTTATAGACTTTATGACTTTATTGCTCAAGTCTTAAAATTAAAGCCGAGGCTGTGGCTCTGTGTTCTAATGATCAAGCAACATGATTGTTAACTTAAACTAGAGCTCTTCCACTTAACACAGATCAAGAAAAAATTTAATCAGTTCCTCACCTATTTCACTTCTATGGACACCATAATAAACAACTTAATGCTATAGTGAAGTTACCAATGACTTTCTTCACAGAATTGTAAAAAATACTTTAAAGTTCATATGGAACCAAAAAAGAGCCTGCATTGCTATAAGCCAAAAGAACAAAGCTGGAGGCATCATGCTACCTGACTTCAAACTATACTACAAGTCTACAGTAACCAAAAGAGCATGGTACTGGTACCAAAACAGAGATATAGACAAACGAAACAGAACAGAGCCCTCAGAAATAATAGCACACATCTACAACCATCTGATCTTTGACAAACCTGCCTAAAACAAGAAATGGGGAAAGGATTCCCTATTTAATAAGTGGTGCTGGGAAAACTGGCTAGTCATATGTAGAAAGCTGAAACTGGATCCCTTCCTTACACCTTATACGAAAATTAATTCAAGATGGATTAGAGACTTAAATGTTAGACCTAAAACCATAAAAACCCTAGAAGAAAACCTAGGCAATACCATTCAGGACATAGGCATGGGAAAGGACTTCATGTCTAAAACACCAAAAGCAATGACAACAAAAGCCAATTGACAATGGGATCTAATTAAACTAAACAGCTTCTGCAAAACAAAAAACTACCATCAGAGTGAACAGGCAACCTACAGAATGGGAGAAAATTTTTGCAATCTACTCATCTGATAAAGGGCTAATATCCAGAACCTACAAAGAACTCAAACAAATTTACAAGAAAAAAATCATACAATCCCATCAAAAAGCGGGCAAAGGATATGAACAGACACTTCTCAAAAGAAGACATTCATACAGCCAACAGACACATGAAAAACTGCTCATCATCACTGGACATCAGAGAAATGGAAATCAAAACCACAATGAGATGGCATCTAACACCAGTTAGAATGGCAATCATTAAAAAGACAGGAAATAACAGGTGCTGGAAAGGATGTGGAGAAATAAGACCACTTTTATACTGTTGGTGGGACTGTTAACTAGTTCAGCCATCGTGGAAGACTGTGTGGCGATTCCTCAAGGATCTAGAAGTAGAAATACCATTTGACCCAGCCATCCCATTACTGGGTCTGTACCCAAAGGATTATAAATCATGCAGCTGTAAAGACACATGCACATGCATGTTTATTGTGGCACTATTCACAATAGCAAAGACTTGGAATCAACCCAAATGTCCATCAGTGACAGACTGGATTAAGAAAATGTGGCACATATACACCATGGAAAACTATGTAGCCATATAAAAGGGTGAGTTCATGTCCTTTGTAGGGACATGGATGCAGCTGGAAACCATCATTCTCAGCAAACTATCGCAAGAATAGAAAAGCAAACACCACATGTTCTCACCCATAGGTGGGAATTGAACAATGAGAACACTTGGACACAGGAAGGGCAACATCACACACTGGGGCCTGTCATGGGTTGGGGGGAGGGGAGAGAGATAGCATTAGGAGATATACGTAATGTAAATGACGAGTTAATGGGGGCAGCATACCAACATGGCACATGTATACATATGTAACAAACCTGCACATTGTGCACATGTACCCTAGAACTTAAAGTATAATAAAAAATTAAAATAAATAAATAAATGAATAAAATAAAATTAATTAATTAGTTAAATTAATAAAATGGATCTTGATACATGTATCTATTCAGTAAATATGTATTTAAACAAGTAAAAATGAAGTTCCAAGTTATGGATATAAGATAATAGTATTCTACAGTAGACAGTTCATAGTAGCTTCCGAAAATTGTCTATTTTAATGTTTTCAAGCTAAGCATGGCATACTAAAAATACTACATAAATATTCACATTCACAAATTACATAGCTGAACTATGTAATTAATGTATGTGAATTCTTTGAGTTGTAGAGAATAACATGTTTCAGAAATTAAATTATTTAAAAATATAACTTCAGTAGCTATTTCACAAACATAGCTTTAGCAACTATCCATGTAGTGTGATTGGCAAAAGCTTGCAGAGGTCAGCTGTTTACAGACTCTTCCATTAGAGGAAAATATTGGTTTCTGTATATAAATGGGTAGATATCAGTAGTTGTTACTTTGTTGTTTTATACAGTTTTAATCATGTTTTTAGCATAGGTTCAGATATCTATCTTCTTCAGAGCTCTAACAACAGTTTGAAGCTTCGGTAATTACATCTTTAAGATAATAAAGTATAATATTTCAAAAAGGTATAAGAGGGATTTAGGAATAATTATGTCTATTTTTTAAAGGGGATCTGGTAACAGGCAAAACAAGGAACAATAACAAAAGAAAATAACCACAGAATCAATCAAATGTTCACCAATAGAGAAAACAGAAATACTGCCTAACACCAACTTTCTTTATTAAGATATAATAAAAAGCAACACGAAGTTTACCACCTTTAAATGACCGGATAATGGAGGGATTCAGAGCACTGGGCTTGAAGGGTTGCTGGGTACTAACCTGGAGAGAACCAAGGGTGTAGATAAAGGAAAGTCGTTTTTATTTATGTCTGTGTGTCTGTGTTTAATAAATAAGGGGATTAAATGAGGCTACACGTTTGAAAACTATTGATTGTCTTATGTTGGCCAAGTATTGTAAACAATATAATTGGCTATAATATTACTGTATGCTTTCTAAAGACCACAATAGAGCCAGACGCAATGGCTCACACCTGTAATCCCAGCACTTTGGGAGCCTGAGGCAGGCGGATCACCTGAGGTAAGGAGTTTGAAACCAACCTGGTGAATATGGTGAAACCTTGTCTCTATTGAAAATATAAAAATTAGCCAGGTGTGGTGGCTTTCGCCTGTAATCCCAGCTACTCTGGAGGCTGAGGCAGGAAGAGGCAGAGGTGGCAGTGAGCCAAGACTGCACCACTGCACTCCAGCTTGGGCGACAGAGGGACAGAGCCAGACTTCCTCTTAAAAATAAATACATGGCCGGGCAGGGTGGCTCACACCTGTAATCTCAGCACTTTGGGAGGCCGAGGCGGGTGGATCACAGGTTCAGGAGATCGAGACCATCATGGCCAACATGGTGAAACCCCGTCTCTACTAAAGATACAAAAATTTGCTGAGCATGGTGATGCGCACCTGTCCCAGCTACTCTGGATGCTGAGGCAGAAGAATCACTTGAACCAGGGAATTGGAGGTTGCAGTGAGCCGAGATCATGCCACTGCACTCCAGCCTGGCGACAGAACGAGACTCCGTCTCAAAAGTAAATAAGTAAATTAAAAATAATAAATACATAAATAAATACAAATTAAAATCAAAATAAAAAAATAAAGACTACAATAGAAAACATTAACTGGGGGCATGCCAAAATATCACTCACATTGTATGTGCTTTCTGGTCAAAGATGGGCAAGCAGTAGCTTAAAACATGTATTTTTTTTTTTGTTTTTAAAGTAAAACTTTTCAAGTTATTTCTACAGTAAAATACATATTTTATTAAGATATTTAAAATAGCTCAAACCTGTAATCCCAGCACTTTGGGAGGCCGAGACGGGTGGATCACGAGGTCAGGAGATCGAGACCATCCTGGCTAACATGGTGAAACCCCGTCTCTACTAAAAAAATATAAAAAACTAGCCAGGCGAGGTGGTGGGCGCCTGTAGTCCCAGCTACTCGGGAGGCTGAGGCAGGAGAATGGCGTGAACCCAGGAGGCGGAGCTTGCAGTGAGCTGAGATCCAGCCACTGCACTCCAGCCCGGGCGACAGAGCGAGACTCCGTCTCAAAAAAAAAAAAAAAAAGATATTTAAAATATGTTCAAGGTCTTATTGAGGACAAGAAGATAAGTCCGACATGCATATTTTAGTCACATTTTCAATTCTGGATCAAGGCAGGTGAAGATATACTTCCATCACATCCTTTCCGTTTATTGGAGACTCCAAGTGAAAATGGAAGAACATGGTCTAGGACAACACCTAATGCTTCCTCAGTGTCACCCACAACAACCATAGGAGGAGGTTATGGAGTAATACCTTAACAACAAAATAATGACACAGTCATCTGTTTTGTATTGATTTATAAACTATGGAATGATTGACTTGTGATGCTATTATTAAAATACTACTTATAAAATTTGATGGGTAATGGTTACAAAGAAACTTGTTTGAGATTTTTGTAATCAGTGGCATATTCGCTTTAAGTTAGGGGTTCTTCAACAGTTTCATATGTATATTTGGATATATGTGTAGGTATGCACGTGTGTGTATGTAGAAATAATGTGAATATAAAGACAACAACACAAAGTAACTATTTCATCACTGTAATTCTACTGCATCATAAATGCTTTGAATACAACTGTGCCACATGCAGTGGAAACAGATACTTTACTGACTGATGACATGATTAGGATTCTAGAATTTTAAAAAATACAGTACATATTGATTTTATTAAGAAATTATGGAGAATTATCTGGGTAAATATTGACACAGTAAGTCTCTAGTAATCTTGCAACCCTGTGTCTCTGATGAATATGGAATTTTAGTGGCACTCAATTATGATATAATTAACCATAGATGGTTTATTTAAATTTCCAGTGAGATGCTGAATTTAGTCTCAGCTTTTTGTTTTCTGTCCAAAATAGGAAATGAAAAAAAAAATCACTTAGGCAGACTTTTCTAAATAAGAAACAATTCAGTGGAAGTGAATTAGATTATCTTATCTGACTTGTGCATAGAAACAATCTATTACTATACATTTATCCAATTTTTTCTTTAAAAAATTAACCTTATCTCAAAAAATTCATAGTCAATACACTTATACTGTATGATTTTTGTATACAGAAAATCTTAAACAGTAACTTTAGGTTTACTCTTGTAGTGTTACATCATCAAAACTAAAACAGAATGTGATGAGAAAAAAAATAAGTAACTTAAAAGCTGTATTGGCTGCTGTTTGTCCAGAGCAGTGTGTTAAAAATAATCCTATCATGCAACATGGATGGAACTGGGGAACATTATATTAAGTGAAATAAGCCAGGCACAGAGAGGCAAGTACCCTGGTTTATTGTTCATATTTGGAACAGCAACAACAAAAAGCTCATGACATAGAAAATGGAATGATGATAGCCAGAAGCTGTGAAGGGTAGTAGGGAGAGGAGGGATAAAGTGGGGATGGTTAATAGGTACAAAAATACAATTAGAATGAACAAGATAAAGTATTTGAGAGCACAATAAGATGACTATAGTAAACAATAATTTATTTTATATTTTAACATAACCGTAAGAGTAGAACTGGAATGTTTCTAACATAAATGATAAGGGCCCGAGGTGATGAATACCCACATTACCCTGAGTCAGCCATTGCACATTGCATGCCTGTATCAAAATATTACATGTTCCCCATAAATATATACAATTATTATGTACCAAAATAATTTGTTAAAGGGCATTCTTACTCTACGTGTGAGATATTCCTGAATGTGGAAGGTATCAATCATATTATAACTATAATAATTTAGCACTCTGGAAAGATCACATACCTCCAAAGGTGGTCTTCAAATACTAATAGAAAAAAAGAGAGTTGTGAGAGTAAATACTTGAGTATTCAGTTGAGACCGAGTATATGATTATCTCATCTCTGTAAATAATCAGATAGATTAGTTTTCCTTATGCAAACCAATCAACTAATCAACAACATTGAAGAGGATGACAATGAAACAACAAAACCTTGCTAATTATTCACCATAAGAGTTACGTCCAATGAGAAGAGATAGATAGCAATGACCTCTAAAAGAAAAGTATATTAAATTGCTTTTGAGAAAGTAAATTCTTCTTTAGTTATTTCTACTGTCCCTGTGTATAGATGTCTCCTCCTCCAAGACAGACTTAACATGGAAAGGAAAGAAATGAGAAAAAATTTCTAGTGTCTCTGCACATAAACTGTTTCTATTAAATATTAAAATTAAAATTCAACATATGTCTTTTAATATTTCTGATTGTGTTTATTTTGAGGAAATAGCTAACAGTAAAACTACAGCAAATGATATACATTTTAAAACAAATATCATTTATTCAATACTCAGTTGATACAGACAAAAGATAACAAATTATTTTACTTTCAATATGGTTTAATTCAGCAAGGAATCATTGCTTTTTTTCTTCTGTGCAAAGTTTGGTCCTTAGTATTATATGTGGTAGAAAAATGAACAACCTGTAATCCCTAGTTACAATGAGCTCATAGTCAATAGAATAATACAGATTCATAAACTGGCATACAAAATATTAAGTAGTGACATCCTAAAAAAGAGCAATGCCCTCAAACTTAAGCAGGCATCAGAATTATCAGGAGGAAGTATTAAAACATAGATTGGTTGATTCCACCCCCAGAGGTTATTATTTAGTAGGTATACTGTAGGACCCAGATAATTTGAATTTCTAACAAGTTCTCATGTTATGCTTATGCTGCTGGTTGTGGAATGACACTTTAAAAATTATTGCTTTAAATGATGATAGAAGGAGATACTTGTTTTGACTTAGCTGTGAAAGGAATAATTCCCAAGGGACGTGAACTTACTGTTTGATAAATTATTAGAATTTGACAGGAAGATGAGAAAGTAGAGACTAATATAGAAAGAAAATAAGTCAATCACAGATACCAATGAAACAGAATGTTATAATTGTGTGTAGAACGTGTGGTTGGAGTATGAATGAGTTTATTTGATTAATGAAATGAAAACCTAGAAAATTGTGCAATAAGTATTTACTAAACATTTATATATGACTATCACAATACAATTTATGTTTAGTGAGGCAGTGCATCACACCACTATGGCTAGAGTTACGTCAAATAACAATATCAAGTTCTGACAATAATTGGTTGTAACTAAAACTGTATCCATTTCTGGTTGATGTGTAAAATATCACACCATTTTTCAAAAATTCTTTATCAGATTTTTATAATGTTAAACAGACCCTTAGCCTATGACTCAGACATAGGCTGAGTTTTATCCCTAGATAAGTTGCCAAGAGTAATAAAAAGGTCTACAAAAAGACAAATGCATCAGTGTTCAAAGAAGTTTAATCATATCAGATCTTAATTTCAAACTGTAATCAACAAAAGTCCATTAAAAGGTGAATGGGGAAAGAAAATGCACAAATATGGGTGAATCTGAAAATTATTATGCTAGGACTACAATGGAGTACAAAATGTATAATTCCAATTTTTAAAAACTTTTAGAACAGGTAAAGTTAATCTACGGTGATTGATATCATGTTACTGGTTTTCTAGGATAGGGAGTGGGGATACGTAAATAGAAATCTACATGACAAAAATTTCTGGGTTATGGAAAGCTTCCATTATTTGACAGAGGTGGTCAGGTGGAGTAATCTTACTAAAATGAAATTAATGGAATTTATTAAAAGACTAGCTGTTGTTCATAATGGTGAAAAAAGAAAAATTTACGGTGACTTTTGTTTTAAGCCTACATAGCGAATGTATGATATTAGTAAATAAAGTAGAAAAACCAAAATCCAAAAGTAAAAGCAGTATTTGTAGATATCGTGGATTTCTATTGTTGTATCATAAATTACAATAAATATAGTGGCTTAGACAACACATCTTTACTATTTCACCATTTCTATGGTTCAATAATCCAAGCAAGACTTAACTGGACTATTTCTGGACTCCCAAGGCTGATGTCAAGTCATTATTTAGTCTGCACTCTCATCTTGAGGCTTGCCTGGGAAATAATCGACTTCTGAGCTCTCTCAGGTTGTTGTCAGAATTTATTGTCATAGGACACATGACAACTTGATTCTTCAAAACCAGCAATGAAAAGAGAAAAGGAGAACCCAGTGAGAGAGCGTGCTGTATGAAAGATGAAGAGAGAAAGATGCTTGACAAATACGTTTCACAATCTTATCAATGTTCTGTAATCATGTCAATACAATCACATACTTCTCATGACCTTTGTCATGTTTCACTGGTTAGAAATAAATCATCTGTCTTTACACAACCAAGGGAGGGATTATCCAAGAATGTAAAGACCAGAAACCAGGAATCATGAGGTCACCTAAAAGTCTATTCTCCATCTTCCACACCAGAGGAAATAAAAGGATGATTTTGGACTTGAATTTCTGTGTCTTTTCTGTACCTCTATCAAGAAGATAGTAGAAAACGCTATCTTGATTGGAGATTTGTGATTAAGACTACAAATATTACAAAATACATAAATAACATGTTGATAACTGTTCACATTGTTCTAATTACTTTCTGGATTATAAAAGAGACTAAAACATAAAAGTATAAAATGCACAAATAAAATGTTACGTAAATTTATTTTTATAATAACATACGTTCATTTTTAGTACAATGTAAACAAGGAGAGAAATAAATTTGCCTACTTATATCAATTGAGGCATGGAATTTAAAATTATTTTTTCCTGGAAATGATGAGAGACAAAGATATGCACTGCTATAAGAGCATGGGAGCAAAGATGGATGTCCGTTCTGAGCCAGTGGAGTCATTGAACATGTGTTTTCCTTTCTGAGTGCAGAAATAAGGTGAACCAGTGTCACAGCACTGATAATCAGTCTGTCTGTCAATTCTCTAGAGTACTGGCCCAAATCCATCCTAAAGGTTATTATTTTAAAAAACTATGACCACTTGATCCAAGATTAACTAGGTAGAAAAATAACACTTAACTATGGAATTTGTAAACTGTCTGGCAGCTTGGATAATATGAGAAAATAAACTTTGTCTTGGGTGATGAAATTTCTGGATTTTTGGTTGGCATATTTTGGTCATATTCATAGTCATTTACCAGAAAGAGGTTAATAAAAGAGCAGATTTTTGATGGAATAATTGGACTCATATATAAATAAGGCAACTCTGGGACTCTGGGTAGGTTCTTTCTAAGGTGGTGAGTATGAGTAAAAATGTAACATTCAAGAAGATAATCATTAAAAAAATGAAAATATTTAATGACAGTTTAAGAATAAACTTAGCTAAAGCAGATATAATAGTCTGGTTAAGATTTTGTAGAACAACAGTTTTAATAGAAAATCTTATTGAAGTGATCAGCAACAGTGAACAAATTACAATTTCAAGTAGAATTTCACCCACTTTTTCTGAAAAGTGTCATTGTCTTGGGAAATACAATATTATAGAAAAATTGTCTCTGAACTTATGGGAGGAATTATAAGAGGTAGAACCAGATTGGTATAAAACTCTTACCTTCAGTTACTCATATAGTTGAGAATATTAAGCATTAACATTAGAAGGAAACTGGAACTAATAGTGGGGCAGAGAGGAGCTGTACTCTTTTATTAATTCAAGATGGAGAGAAGTTGCTGTTGGGAGTAGAATGGTATTAAATAATATGCACCTCACAGCAAGGAGTTTCATCAACCATCTGAAATTGAAATAGACATTCAAGTGTCTATGTATGGGTACATTTTTCAGAGAATAATTTCAGAAATGTACAGAAAGTGCTCATTGGGATACATTACCCCAACAAGTGTGAATGAGGACACACACTTTCAGTTGTAAGATGAAAAAGTCTTGAAGATCTAATGTACAGCATGGTGACTTTAGTCAATAATACTATATTTTACACTAGAAATGTGCTAAGAGGCTAGATTTTAGTTACTTTTACCATGCATACACACACACACACGCACACGCACACAAATGGTAATCATGTGAGTCCATAAGTGTGTTAATTAAGTCGATTATAATAATTTCACAATGTGTATGCATATCAACTCATCATGTTGTTCATCTTAAATATGTACAATTTTTGTCAATTAAACTTCAATAAAGATGAAAAAAATGACAAGAATTTTCAAACAACCAAACAATGAAAAAAATCAAGTGTGAGATCTGAAACTGTATTAAAAATTGCATTTTGTTAGAGAAACATTCTCTTTTTAAGTACAGGAAGGACCAAAGACATCTGATGGGTCCACATGAAGAAGATCCAAAGTCTAGCCCTTGTCATATACTTGTCAAGGGAGAAACCCAGGAAAATTGTCATATACTAGTCAAGAAACCTAGGACAATTGTCACATGTAGACTGATGTACCAGAATACAAGTGCTGACTTTCTTCTGCAGACATCTTTTTTTTTTGGGGGGGGGGGGCTGGAGATTAAAAACTAAGGGATGACTGGCTACAGTTCCCAAAAATAAAGTACATAAATAAAAATAATTAAACTTCTAACTATTAACGTATTAACGAGTTCTCAGGCAATTTGAAAAGCCCCAACTTACCACACTCAAATGTAGTCAGACTATGAAGTTAAGGTTTTGTAGAAAGAGATTCTCCAGAAATTATTCTATATAGTGGTTTTAGATAAAGACTTGGTAAAGAAAAATTACACTGAATGAAGTTAAACAGGCAAGGATGACATTTGTCTAAGATTATTGCAAAGGAGTGAAAGATTGTAGAAATAGGGTAGAGAGATTGAATTCAACTCCCCTGAACAAAAGACAGAATGAATTTTAAATGCTGGGTGGATTAGTGGGCAAGTACTAGGGGATGTTAGGGGAAAAGAAGGTACGTCATTGTGCTTAGACCATCTTTGTTTGCTAGCTGGTACTTATCTAAGTTATGTTCTGACACTTAAACCAAGATTCACAGGTTGGAATGCTATCATTTCTTGATGATAACATTCCAAAGTGATGAGTTCCAGGTCCTTAAGAAAGACTTCCATCGGTTTACACAACTGGAAAGAAGCTGAGAGAAAATTTACTTCTCAAATGAGGAGAGAAAATGTTATAATTGCAAATGTCTGAAGTAATTTATGAGAAGGGAGGTGCTGTGATCTAAATGTATGTGTCCCTGCTGAATTCATATCTTAAAACCTAATAACCACTGTGATAGTATTTAGAGGTAGAGACTTTTGGGAAATGATTAATTCATGAGATCCACACCCTCATTACTAAAACATTTGAAGAAAGCATTGTAGTTTCTTCCTGTCTTTCTGCCATGTGAGGACACAGCAAGAAGGCACCATCTTTGAAGCAGAGAGCAAGCCCTCACCAAGCAATGAATCTGGCAATACTTTAATTTGGGACTTTCTGGCTCCAGAGCTGTGTGCAATAAATTTTTGTTGTTTATATGTTACCCAGTCTAATATATTTTGTTACAACAGCTCAAATGGACTAAGCCAAGAGGTCAGAGGTATATAGTCAGGGAAAAACCTATCTAAAGTTAAGTTGAGCTGAGGGGAACTACAGAACATCTTGGTCAGATTCCTGCTTTTCAACACCTTTTCTGTATGAAAGCTATATACCCAACTGAAATACCTTCAGCCCTTATGTGGAAATTTAAAATTAGTGTTGTCTTCTTTTAAACAAATCCCATGGAAGAACATAGACTTGGAGCTACCATACTAAACACAATTACTGTAAACAGAGGGCACCGTGTGTTCTTACTAGCCACTTTCAATTTACTAAACCATTCAATTTTCTCTGAAGAAAAAAGTATATATATATACACACACACACACACAGAGAGACACAAATGTGTATATATATACATATAAATATATATACATATATACAAATGTGTATATATGCGCATGAATATATATACACACACACACATACACATATGTATTTGAAGGGATTATTTTGACACATATGCAGACTGTGAAAATGTTTCCACTAGACTTTCAAGGCTTTTGCTGAATTGGCTTAATTTTGTACTTTGCAGTAAAGATAACTATTCTTTTGCTTACACTGCTGTAAATTTTGCTTATTGTCATGTATAATGTATGAAGAAGCACAAATATACATTGTATCTTCTGCAGAAAGATTATGAACTAAATCAAAGGTATTTCCAATATAAATAATAAAATAGAAATGACAATTTACAATAGAGCTAGAAAAGCTTAGCCAAACAAATATAATTTCCAGAGCCACTTCTGAAAACAAATTATCTAAGGCAGACTTGTGGGGACAGTGTCATTATTAGAATTTATTGGATATATTTTTCAGTTGATATGTACAATTTAATATTGAAACTTACTTTAATTTATGATGAAAGTTAATCACTCAATTTTTTGGCTTCACACTAACATTTAATATCTGAATGAGGGAAAATAATAACATATTATGCACTGAGGAAATGAACGGGTGCTTGTGAGTGAGTAAAGCTTTCTAAACCATAACAAGTAACACTTATACTCAAACTGCAAGCAGGGAAAGTCATTCAAATATGCCTCTAGGAGAGTGCCTTGTTAGACACGGGGTGAGGCCAATATAACATTATGTTTAGAATGTTGTGGAAAATGACAAAGAAACAAATGACTCTGAATAAAACTGACTTTCAGTATAACTTCTCTCAATTTAATATTGAAGTAATCTTGAAATATAACCAATTCTGAACTGTACTTTTGGAAGTGTTATTTGTCAGTGTAGTGACGTTGTTGTCTGCGTAATCTGGACAACGGGTACTTAAGCAGCAATCCAAATTGTCCTGTTGCATTTGCTAAACGATGGATAGTGTCCAGTTCTCTCTTGGCTAATATTGATTAAAAATATTGAAAATACTTTAATGATATTTCAGAAAGAGAAGTTTTAGTCATGAATCTCAATGGTATTCTTTCAAATTAAATATACACGAACCAGTTGTCCTTGAGAAGGGCAATCTGAATAACAGACAAATTTAATATTTTATGAGAGAAACAGACTATTATCAAATTAATGTTTCTGGAATATTGTACTGTACTAAGAGACTGAAAGATATGTATGTGTATGTGCATGGGTCATATACATATATGCATAAATATTTATAGTTTTTATTGTTTTCTTTTTTACATATATTAAAATTTTTTCTCTGAATGCATGCATTTAAATTTCAGTATTATTATTCCTCTGTTTTACTGCTGCTATACTTTGCTACTTACTTATAGTCATTTAATATTTGAGTCTGTAACAAAGATGACGTTGATATTTCCTTCTACTTTTAAATATCTTGACTTCTGTCTAATTTTCCCCTTTTTTCTCTTCCAAATATTTGCGGGTGCTTCATTTCCTTTCTTCATGGATGCTCCAGGAATTCGTGTTTCATTTTATATGATTATGTGGAGAAATTTACCTCCTCTTATTTGTTTATGATAATCAGGCTTATCCTTCTTAAATTGGCTTTATGAAAAATAAGCTTCTCAATATTTTTCTCAATGTATTTTCCCTAATAATAGAATTATATACTTGGATACCATTATCCACTTTTGAAAAAGAAGAAATCAATGGCATTTACACTTTTGTATTAAAGACAAACTTGGCAATATTTTTTTCATATTTCATGATGTTAGTTCCCTTAGTATATTCTTATGATCCAATATCTATATGTTTTATTTATTAACATTCACATTTATTTCCTTATAAATTTTACAGATATTATTTCTTCCAAAAGAAATAACAATCATAATTACAAACAAATGAGAGCTTTATACATATGCATACAGAGAAGGGATTCTTTTATTTAAAACATTTTTAAATATTTAGGTTACTGGTGGAACAAAGTCGAAATTATTTTTATGAAGCCCAAAATATATTTAAGTTTGACATAAAGCCTATGTTGTTAAGATAAAAAGAAAACTAATGACTATTATACATGATATATTCTACTGGATTTTCAGATTTATGTCCATCTTTTCATTGGTTCTCAGAATTCAACTAACGTTATTGCTCAGATTCTACTTATTATAAGTGTAGATAACATTTTAAAAACAAGAGAAAGAAAGGGAATACTTTGAAATTCAACTGAGGGAAATAATGCAGCAGAAGAAATTGGTAGGGGAAAAAATTTTACTAAAAAAGAGTCAGGCATGGTGGCTCATGCCTGTCATCTCAGCATTTTGGGAGGTTGAAGTGGGCAGATCACCTGAGGTCAGGAGTTTGAGACCAGCCTGGCCAACATGGTGAAACTCATTCTCTACTGAAAATACAAAAAAATTACCCGGACGTGGTGATGTGCACCTGTAATCCCAGCTACTCGGGAGGCTGAGACAGGAGAATTGCTTGAATCCAGGAGGCGGAGGTTACCAGGTTACCGTGAACCAAGATCATGTCACTGAACTCCTGCCTGGGCAACAGAGCAAGGCAAGACCCTGTCTCAAAATTTAAAAAAAAAAAGAAGAAGAAGAAGGAAAGTCAATGTCGTGAACAGTAAATATAAATAATTGGTGCTGTGAGTTGTCACAGTATAATGGTTGGATACTATTTTCATCAGTGCTGTATGTTTAATTATTAATTGTAAGAGAACAAGTAATATAGACTTTGATACAATGTTGATGCATAATCTGAAATTAGATCTTTGGATAATATCATATTCTGCCACTGTGGCTAACCCTCCAGCATTCTCTTTTTTTTAAATTTGAATTTAAGTATATTATAGAGTTTCTGAAAATCTCTGATACCTTAAACAACTGAAATTACCATGTTTGTTTACAAAACACATTTTTACTTTTCAGTCATGGAGTAGAAAATAATTTTATATGATGTGGATACAAAACATTTCACTAAGCTTTAATGTATCACTGAACTATAAACTTTCCTTTTTCTACCTAAATTTGTATCTGCAAAGTAAATTATACCTTGTGCATTAAACCAATGAATCAATATGTCTTTTGGTAAAACTAGTGGGCATAAGACACCAAATATTATATTTGTATTTGTGTGAAATTTAAAAAATAAAATAACTATTGCATTGGGGAATAATATGTTAAGAATTTATATATTTAATAATAGATATTTTTCTGATTCCAAACATATTGCATAAAACTTATATAGAATTTTCAAAATTCAACATGTGAAAGGAAATATTAAAAAATATAAGCAAAACAATAGCACCGCTGATATGGTTTGGCTGTGTCCCCACCCAAATCTCATCTTTAACTGTAGCCCCAATCCTCATGTGTTGTGGGAGGGACATGGTGGGAAGTAATTGAATTATGGAGGTGGGTTTTTCTTGTTCTGTTCTCATGATAGTAAATACATCTTGAGATCTAATGGTTTTATTAAGGCAGTTCCCCTGCAAACACTCTCTTGCCTTCTGCCATGTAAGACATGCATTTGCTCCTTCCACACCTTCCACCGTGATTGTGACGCCTCCCCAGTCACATGAAACTGTGACTACATTAAACCTCTCTTTCTTTATAAATTACCCAGTCTCAGATATTTCTTCATAGGAGTATGAAAATGGACTAATACAACACAATGTACTACTCAATTGTTCAAAGACTTATGACTCCATGACCTTATGCATATTAAGTATTGTTTACTATAGTCACATAAGGATGTACAGGTATGTACATATATTATGTAAATTGCAAGAGCACTTGAATTGCCAGAAGAGGTTGCATTACCACCTCTTGACTCCACGTTTAACTTAGGAAGCAGGTCACAGAATCATCAGAATTTTCTACCTGGCAGAAGATTAGTAGCCATGGTATGAAATTGTTCCCTCTATATGCCATAGAGAAGGGAATAGTACGTACAGCATGATCCTTTCAACCCAAATACCATAACCAACTAAAGAGAAATGCTCTACATAAATCTCAGTAAGCTTGAGAATGTCTACAAGATGAAAAGGAATCATTTGGGGTCTTGAAAGAATGAAAGTGAATGAATAAAGTAATCCCTTGGCTATCTGAGCAGCAAAAATCAAAATAAAATTTATTTACATATGTATATGCTTATGCATATACATACAAATATACATATACACATACACATATATACACACATCTATATATACACATATACATGTATACACATATCCATACACAAGACCTGAGAAGTTCTGTAGTTACTTTACCAAAGAGGGCTACCGAAATTTTGAGTAAACCTTAGCAGTTAATGAATAATTTGAGTCAGAGGTTCGAAGTGATGGAATTTTCACTTCATGGAACCTGGCAGCACCAAGGCCACCAAGGACTCTGTTAAGTATTCACACTTATACCCCCTAAAACAGCAGTGCCTGGCTAAGCAGCCATTAACAGAGAAATTGCCACCCAGAAGAGTGATGTGGGAGAGGGCTACCCTTTTTCCAGTTACTGTTTTCTATTTGCTACTGAGAAAATTTACTTTTAAACATAGGGACAGACAAGGGGAAAAGGAATGGATTATTTTACTCTCCACATTCCAAGTCCCTAAAGCCACAAGTTTGGACAATCATGATAGAAATGGAAAGCTTTGAGTTTGATACCACAAAAAAAATCTGATAACAATTTTAGATACCTTAAGTGACAGAGGAAAAATGCCAAAGCTGAAATCAGGGACCAGAGAAAAAGAGTTTGATAATTTATTACTAATGTAGTTGAAACAAAATCCCTACAAATGTAAAACTGAATATGCTGAAAAAATATTAGAATTCTTGTCATGTAATTGTTTCACTTACAATTAACTGAACTTTATTACATATTCTTGATACTAAAATTTTAATTAAAGTCAAGTTTCTATCATATACATAAAGATAAATATTTACAATATTTCTTATTTTTTGATATGTAAGTAGTTTCAAATATTTTGCCATTATATATAACACAGTCACAAATACTGTATTAGTTTGCTAGGGTGGCCACAGCAAAGTATCACAAGCTAAGATGCTAAAGCTAATAGAAATATATTGTCTCACAGTTCTGGAGGCTAGAAGTCTAAAGTAAAGATGTCTGCAGGGCCATACTCCTCTCAAACCTTTAAAGAAATACTTCTTTGCTTCTTCCTAACTTCTGATGGTTTGCTGCCAATCCTTGCATTCGTGGTTTGTAGCTGCATAACTCTAATCTCTGCTTCCTAGTCACAGGGTATTCCCTCTGCATGTCTGTCTCATATGGCCATCTTCTTTTAAGGCTACCGGTCATATTAGAGTAAGGTCTTACCCTACTCTAGTATGACCTTATCTAAGAGAGTTGAAGTTAGTATGTCAACATAGCTTTTTGGCAGGAAAGCAACTCAACCCATAACAAATACCTTTGCAAATTTTGCATATATTAGTGCTCACATTTCTGATGGGATTCCTCAAAACAATCCTAGAACTGCAGTGCAGTTACAAGTTAGAATATAATGACTGGATAGATTTATCAGATTGGCTTTCAAAAGAGGTGTAGCTTTCTAACATATTGGCAGGGTATTAAATGCCATACCATTAATAGAAGTTGGCTATAATTTGTTATATTTATCAATGAAATAGAAATCAGATCCCATGTCAGTTCAATATTATTTTTGATTCTTCAACTTTCTTGTCAGATAATTACATTTTTAAGATTTTTTTGCATGATTGCAATGATGTCAGTTATGTATTCCTTATGAAAAACAAATATGCCCTCCAGCTATTTTATGTTTTAGGTTAGCTGCTTTAGGATTCTGGTCTGCTAAATATTTTCATTATGATTACTTTCTTCCATTTTTGTAAATTTTCTCACTCAATATCACATATTCTCTTTTTTTAATATTTAACTATTTAATCTGTATTAAATATATATGGTGTATATTAAGCATACCTATATTTAAGTATATTTTTTCATGCAGCTGACAAAGTGAACTAGCACCATTTAAGTAAATTTTCCACTTTTTTCAAATTAACAATGATGTGACAAGTTATACATAGGACAATTGCATAGGAAAATGCAAATGCATATACATATAATAGGTTGGTTCTGAAATTTGTGCCCTCTTTTATTATTTGACTATCTATTCTTTAGAAATTGCCACACTGCTACACTATAAAATAAGGTATGTTTTTGAAATACAATTTGGTGCAACTATTGCTGACAGAATTATTTTTCTCTCAAATTTTGGGGTCATTTGTTTCCATTTTTCAGACTTTAATAGTACCTTAATGAAGTAATTAAATGTTAATAATACATAATTAATTACTAGAATATTAACTTGACATTATTGAGTGTTCTGATCTAGGAACATATTGTGTCTATAGTTATCAGGTCTATACTTTTAGTTCTTTAATATTATAATATTTCATAATTTCTTTTATAAGAAGCCATATTTTATGCAAATTTTAAACCTAGACATTTTATATTTTATATTTTAGTGAATTTTGGACAATTTTTATTGCAATTCTGATAAGAAATTGATATTATATGTAAGAGCAACTACTGATATAATTTTTATTTGGTAATCATGATAAACTCTTAAAATGTATTTTGTGGGTTTTCTTGGTTTCCATGGCACTTATTTATATTAATCAAAAATATGTGTCTATGCCATTATAATTAGAGATATTTTATTTATTATATCTTTGCACATTGCAGAAGGCATGTATAACAAAACTACATAGTATTATTGATACTTCATATCTCATTCTGTGTTTCTAGTGAAATTATCTTTATTGTATCATTAAATATAATGTAGGCTTTTTATTTCATATTTATTTTATCTTCTTAGTAATTTGTTTTTATAATTCTACTTTTCTAAGAAAATATATTTTAAATTGATTTAGTAATTTATTTATATCATACATTGGGATGATTACAAGATTTCTTCTTTCACTTTTCAGTGTGATGGAATATATTTTAGAAAAAATGATTATAGTATATGATTATTTTATAGGTTGCTAAATTTTATGGAATGGAAATTAGCAGCGTTACATCTATAAGATTGATTTGATTTAAATCATAATTTTTTAAATATGTAGATATATAAGGGTACATCAGTTTCAATTGATACTAAATTAAACATATATTTAAAAAATTATTACATTAAATTGTGAGGTACTGGGTTACAAACGTGAATTTCCAAGAAAATAGCAATTCATGCACTATTTATATGAATACAAAGATGTTTGGTTGTATCGTGTGTTTCTTCAGATTTGGGAATTAACATAATGATAAATTCATCAGATGAATTGAGAAGTTTCCTTCCTTTATGAATCATGTAATGCTCAAAAATTGGGAGTTCTGCATTTTACGGTGTTATAGACATTTTCATTTTCTGGTGAGAATTCCTCAGATAATTTTCTTATATTTTTGTAATACCATATTTTCTGTGTTCTGTGTATAGTTGGACAATCAAATTGTGCTAATTACATTATTAACCACATTATTTAATATTTTCTTTAATAATTCCTTCTTTTTTTCTTTTTGAATTTTAATTTACTTCAGTCTACTTTTTCATATGTAAATTTGTAGAATTCAATAGTTTGTTACTTAATTCTTTTTAAAAAATGCTTAAACTGTCTAAAGCTCTGAATAACAGGCCAATCCACAATCATTTTTTATTCATTAAACTTTAATAAAATTATTAAAGCATAACTTATATGTAGTAAACTTGACCCATTTGGTGAGTTTTCAAAGATGTCTCATGAAAATTGCACCATGATCACAATGAGAAATATTTTGATGTTCCAGAAAAAATTTGCTCATGCTCATTTGCAGTCAATCTATTTCCAAACCCTTAGCCATATGAATATGCTTTAGCATTATGTAATTGTGCTTGTATTTTCTAAAATTTTATATGAATGAAATCATACAGTAAATACTATTTTGTGTCAGATTGCCTATATTTTCTTTTGTCAGTTTCAGCAACTTACAATTTCTGTGTTATTTCTTTACTTTCTGTAATTGGCGTTGTTTATAGTGTTACCTTTCTATCATTAAAGTGCCTAAAAGATCTTAAGTTGTGCCTTTCCTATGATTACTAGTAATAATGATTTGTCCCTTGCTTCCTTTTTTCTTGATCAATTAAAAATATGTTTTATCAATTTTATGGATTTTTCAAGTAACAAACTTTTAGTGTTATTCATTTTTATATTATGGTCATCAGATTTAGCAAAGGAAAAATACAGAAACCTATTTAAAGTTTAATTCAGATAGTTTGAATGTTTAATACATACATGTGTCCTTTATAATATTTGGGATTTCTTATTTTGGGGATAATTTTAGATCAAACTCAAAATTTCATGTATTTTTTTTGCATGTGTAATTATATCCTGTAAAATATTTATGACATACTTAGACTTTAAAAAACAGTTAATCTGAAATTCAGACTTGAGTGTTCTGTCTTTTACTGAGTAGTTCTAGTTTATTTTTGCTTGCTTTTTATTGTGTTGACTTTTTCTCTTTATTTTTATTACACCCTTCCTTCTGCATACTCTATTTTTCATTTGCTGCTTTTTTCTAGTTTCTTGTGTTTGAAGGCTTATTATCATTGATTTAAGACATTTATTTTTGTCTTATATTTGCATTTAACATAGAAAATGCTCCTCCTTTGCACAAATCTTTAGCAGCTTCACATACATTTTGGAATACTATTTTTATTATCATCTCACCAACATATTTTATAATTCCCTTTTGATTTTTGTGTTTGCATAGGGACTGTTTAAAATGAGTTGTTTAATATTTGGAGCAATTCTTCTTGTATTTTTTTATTTCTCATTTAATTATTCTGTAATCAGGGAACATAATTGTAAAGAGATTTTTTTATTATTTATTGGAACTCATTCTATGGATCAATATGTGGTCAATCTTGGTGAATATTTAACATAAGATTGAAATAATGTTTATCCCGCTGTTGTTATCTATAGTGTTCTACAAATAACAATAAGTTTATGATGGTTGACACTGTCATTCATATCTTTTACATTATGTTCTATGTCTGGTTGGTTGCTCTGTACATTAATGTGAGATGTGTCTTAAAGTATTCCACTATGTGGATTTAACAATTTTGCCAGAAGATCATGCCTTATTTATACACTTTACAGTGTATTTAAATAATTATTTTTATATTATACGTTGTATTAATATTTTCTAATTGCTATCTATAGGAAGAGAATCGTTCATGCAACCACAATGCTTTTTGCCATTGTGGGTATAATGTCAGCTTAAATGGGTTTAACAAATGTGCAGTTTTTGAATCAAAGGCAGTTATAATTAGTGCTTGATGGATTTTTCTTGATTTTAAAATGGGATTCTCATTATGTAATGTATAATCTATATTTTTTGTATTGATTATATTTTGAAACAAATACTCTGAATTCTTGTTAAGAATTTTGTTATAATGTCAGGTTTAAGGCATTATGATTATGAGATTTTGACTAGTTAATTTATGACTTGTGGAACATATTAATGATTTAGTTATTGAATTCATTACTCCCTAGTTGAATCCTGGCCTCCTAGCTCATATTCCTATGATTTTCTTACTAGTGTTTGCTTCACAGACTTTTCCAATAGAGGAACAATTAAGGTGGTATGTAGATGAGAGTTTTCTGCTTACTGATAGACATGAGCTAACACACTGCTGTATTAATCTTCTCCCATTCCTTTCATCAATATAGAGAAGAACCATATCATTTATTCATTTAGGTGATTTATCTCATCTTCTTAAGTTGTGTAAATCAATCAAGGCAAAATGGGGAGACAAAATAGGTTCTCTTTATAGTTAAAACCTTAGAATTGTATGCATGAGAGTTAGCATGTGTGCTTTATATACTCTGCAACAAAGGCAGCCTTTATATAGGATGCAAATAATACATATGTTTTGAATATTTAATGGATAATCTACAGGTGTCCTATGAGGTATTTTGGATTTCCTGCATTTTGGAGATTAATGTAATTTTAGATAAAATCCAAAATTCCAACTACTTTGAAAGTCAAGTCTTTTCCATTATTTTTCACTTAATTTCTTATGTCCTCCATGGCAAGTTCTATGACTGGCTCTTGTCTTAATATTATAGTCTCGCTATTTTTAAATCAAAAAAGAAACTTAGATAATTCCTTGGCCACATTATAGAGCACATAGACATCTGCTATTCATTTTGCTAATACTACTTGATCTCTCTTTTGGCTTCTCAAGTTAGTTTCATAATGATTTCTTGTTTAATTTCCTTCTTGGGGGTTAACATTTTCTGCTTTCTTATTTAGAGAAATTCAGTTTCCTCTCTAGGGGCTTCTTCATTTTTCAGGACAAAATCATTAGTATTCTAAATAGCAACTTTATTTTATATACCAACAAGAAATATATTTATATGTCTCCATATATGTTTCAGAATTACCATCATTGAAATAAAATTTAAAAGATAATATGCAGGAATTTTTTTAAAAAGTGTTTTTTTTTCTTTTTCTATGTTATAGCATATGACAAAAATTCAATCTAAAGGAAGTAATATTTATATTACATACAATTTGAATTTATGCTCTGTATAAAGATTATGTTGCTTTAAATAATGTATGGGTCATTATATTAGTCAACTCAGGTTTCCAAAACAAAATACCACAGACTGGATGGCTTAAACAATAGAAATTTGTTTGCTCACAGTCAGGAGGCTGAAAATCTGAGATCGGCGTGTCCACATGTTCAGGTTCTGATGAGGGTTCTCTCACTGGCCTGCAGATGGCTGCCTTCTTACTGTGTCATCACCTGGTGCAGAGAGGGAGAGAAAGAAAGAGAGATCTTTTTGTCCTTATAAGGCCATAGTCTTTTATAACCTCTTTAACATCTAAATATCTTATAAAGACTCTGTCTCCAATACAGTCACGCTAGGGGTTAAAGCTTCAACTTACGAATTTGGGGAGAGTACTGTTCAGTTCATAGCGGTCAGTCCTGAATAGTTACTACCAAAATAGTAATGTATTGGCCTTGATGAATATTTATTCTCTGTATAGTTTACATTTATTGTTACAGCTTTCCTTCATGTTGTATTTTAATATTTTGAAATATTTGTAACTGTTTTCTTTGAAAATGTGAGAATACTTTTTATGGATCAATGTCATGAAAATGTGTACAAAAATTAATTATATTATTTAAATAACAAAAATCTTAAAATTATTTTTAATTTTTCATATTAAACTCCTTTTGAATATCTATTCTAGTAAATAAATTTGTTAACAAAAGTTAGTTTTTACGTAAAGTAATGATGACTCCCAAACATTCCTACTTTAAAATGTCCATCAGTTTTTCTTCATTTACTTCTTCTGAAGCATCTATTAGTAAAGTGACACGGTCTGTGAAAAAAATCACCTAGGGAAAGAGCAATGTTAAGTGATGTTAGGATGTAGTCACCTATGGTCCAATCAACAAAGAATATTTGCTAAACTAAATGTGCACATCAACTACTCAGAAAGCATTTACAAATATTCCCTAAAGTCTATTTTTTCAGTATTCTTAATAGCCAATATCTACATAGGCTAATTAACAAATAAATTTGATATTTCTGTTTTAAGATTGTATTACAATTGTAAAGAGAAACTCAGTGCTCTGGATCTTTATAAACTTCAAATTATTTGATTTCATTTAGGCAAGTACACTTTGTGAAGAAAATATGTAAACATTCAGGTTAAACAAAATTTGAAAAACACATGCACAATCATTTATAGAGAGATTTTCTTACATAAATTATTCAGATATGATAGCATCACAAAGAGGAAATATGTTTATATTTGGTATTTTCTGGGTAAGAGAGCTAGTGGCATTTAGTCACTAATTCTGACTTGTAGAGTTTTCTGTTTTCTAATACCTTCAAGACAAACAAATTAGATTTAAAAAAAAGAAAATAGCTTTTCTTGCACATGTCTGTTCTCACATACTAACTTTCCATTTATTTGTCTTCTTTTTCTTTATTTTTAAAACAGATATGATTATTTGCTTAGCTATTCGCCCCAAAATGAAAGTGTACCTTGCAATAAATTTTAAATGTACTGTATTTTAATTTTTCTCCTTTTAAAAATAAATAGATACAGACTACTGGGGACCTTCTTTTAAAATCTTGACATTATGAAGTGTCTATAAAATTGTTAATACCACAAAAGCTTTTGAATTTCATGAAAGCATTTTATCAAATGCCTATGAGAGACTGTGCCACCATTGGTAAATAAGGAAATAACAATGTCAAGAATTAAGAATTTCTTATTCTTAATGAGAAAATAAAGGACATTCATGAGCACATGAGTTATTATAGTTGAAGATAAATTATGTGTAAATTATAAAGGGTATAATAAATTGTGTGATGCTATTTTAAAATGGCATAATTTGTCTTTTTGCAGAAAACAATATTAAATTTATGTTGCTAAATAAACAAGTAACATTTGAGATAAATCCAAACAATATAAGGTTTTTGTGAGAATTGCATACATATAATACAGTATTGACACTAACTTGTGTTCAGTGGACCAATTTATTTGGAAAGCCGTATGCAGATTCAGAGGTTATCTATTCAAGAATGAACGCTATGTGTAAACAGTTATTATTTAGTCATCTGAGGGAAAACGGATTGCATGATCTCCAGTTTCCTTATCTTTCATATCAATTGTATCTCTCATAATCCACTCACATCTTATGTGGGAGAAACACAGAATCATATTTAATATCATGAGAATAAATATTTAACTTAAAAACATTGACACAAATTACTAAGGAAGATATAACTCCTTAAATAGGAAGAACAAAAAGTTTCAGAAAAATATGTTACCATGGAATCTGCTTAATGCATTCAGCATTCTATAAAGAAAAAGAAACTGAAGAAAATATACACACGTGGTTTCAGATGGAAGCATGGAGGGTGTTGGAATTATATTGCAAATGGGAACTTTGAAAATATAGAGAAATTCTGAAATTCTGCAGAATTTTTTTAAAAAATAAATATGAAGAAAAATCTTCAAAAGCTTGAGAAAAAGAGAAAAGGCAGATTTGCTGATCTGTTTGTTTCATCACAAAAATCATTACTTGAGGCAAATGAACAAATAAGATGAAAGCACTTGTAGAGAAAAATTTTGTTTTAGGATCACACATCCCAAATATGAATGCAGGTACCATGCCCATGCCTGGATTATTGGGACTTGGATTGTCACTGAAAATGAAACGTATCAAATGTTCATGTTTGCCCTAACTTAAATTCAATAAATATGAGACTTGATGTGATCTTTCAAAGGGGAGAGAAATTCTTCATTTTACTCTATATCTATTATGTTATCCAAAATACAAACTTGGAGCAGAAAATTTTGACCCACTTCATCGTAAAGAAAAGTCCTTTGTGATAGCTATTTCAGTGGCAACCTATTGTGTTTCTAGCAGTGTACTTTATGCATTCTTTATCTAAATAATGTTTCCTCAATTCAAATGATGTAGAAATTTCTAGGTATTTTGTATTAGTATTATCACAGTCTTTTAGATGACTGGCAGGAACCTGAGGCAGTCAGAGTGCCTCATGTGTTTAAACCATTGGGACATAAATATACCATCCGGTTCTCTGTGTGCAGGAAAGTGAAAAGTTAGAAAATAATGAAATAATTCTCTCAACTGTCCTATTGAGTAGTCATTGTTGTTATCCTCATTCTGTTTATATTTCTGCTGAAAGCAGTTCAGTATTTTATTTTATTTTATTTTATTTTTTATTTTATTTTATTTTATTTTATTTTATTTTATTTTATTTTTATTTTATTTGAGATAGGGTCTTGCTCTGTGGCCCAGGCTGGAGTGCAGCGGCCTGACACACTCACAATGGCTGCTTTACATATATGTTGACCTGATATGCTAGTACCACCCAAAGGTGGACAACAGTGGCACTACAGCCTCACACAAGAATGTCCCTAAAGAATAATTGAAAGACAAATTTATCCCATTGGGCAGAACTTGAGGCAGTGCATTTAGTTGTCCAATATGTCTAGAATGAGAGAGGCCAACAGTACAGGTCTACATTATTTATGAAAAGTTGATAATGGTTTGGTTGAATGTTCAGGACTTTGGAAAAAATAGGATTGGAAGATTGGTGACACAGAAATCTGTAAAAGTATCTGGAAGGACATTTTAGAATTGGCGCAACCTGTGAATATATTTGCTCCAGTGTGAGTATACACCAAAGGACATTCCCATAGTCAGAGGACTATGTCTGAAATCTCCAGGTGCTTTTTAATACTTCTGCACACAGTAGTACAGTAGTACAGGTTAATGAAAAACTGTGGTTATCAAAATAATGACTGAATTAAAATAAATAAAAAGATGGTTGTAAACTTAGACCCTCAATAAGAGTTTTACATCACAAGTTTTAACATTACTAAACAAGACAAAAACTTTCAGCTGAGGTACCAGCTACATGCAGGGAATATACAGAATAGTGGAAGAAGAAAGCTATAGATACCAACTACTACGTTGTGATCAATTAGAGAGATAATAACTATAATAGCCTTGCATATTTTCTCTTCTCTTCCCAACCTCTCTCTCTCTCTCTCTCTCTCTCTCTCTCTCTGTGTGTGTGTGTGTGTGTGTGTGTGTATCTCTTTTATATACATGAAGGAAGAGAGTAGGAAGGAAGGAAGCAAAGGCAAACAAATATTTATCTTCTTCTTTCCTAAAATTGTTAGAATTATACATCTGCTTTTGAGGAGGTAAAAAAGGGGTTTCCTGCTCTTCTACCCATTGTGCCTCAATCTCTAGCCTCCTTTAGGCCAAAGCTTTCTTCAGGGCTAGTGTCCTTCATAATAAAATTAATCCCATGCTTGCCTCCTTCTGGGAGATGTTTTGTTAGTGATACACTACTTTAGGGTTTGGCTTCATCCAATTCCAGCTCCTGTAGAGGGCAAGTTCTCTTGTTTGTGGTTTCTGAAACACTTAGTTTTAGTAGTATCCTTAGGACATCCTACAGTGCCTTCACAGTAGCATGTCACCAGTGAGGCCCCTTCCTCCCTGCAAATGTTCTCTTTTGACTCTTTTACAGGTGGCATTGTAATGCATTCTAAGGTGACAATCATCCCTGTAAATGGCTTCCCCCATTACCAGAGGGAATATATTTTCAGAGACATCCCTAACATTTTCACCATCCAGCAAGCCACAGAAATGCCTCCCTTCAGCCTTTGGTTGGTGTGGCAGGGAGAAGGAGCACTTTTTTAAGCAACCTGTTACTGCTCTAGGGTTAATGGCTGCCTCTTACATCTTCTTTTTTTTAATCTATCTATCTATCTATCTATCTATCTATCTATCTATCTATCTATCTATCTAATCTCCCTATATCTGTCTTAGTTAATTTTGTTTTGCTATAACAGAATTTCTGTGACTGGGCAATTTATACAGAACAAATGTATTTCTCACAGTTTTGGAGGCTGATAAGTCCAAGATCAAAGTGCAGGCAGGGTTGGGTGTCTGGTGAGGACCTGGTCTCTATTTTCACAAATGATGCCTTGAATGCTGCATCATCGGGAAGGGAGAAACACTGTTTCTTACATGGCAGAACCCACTCCCATCAGTTCATTTTCCTAGTGGCATCAGTCTATTTGCGAAGGCAGAACCCCATAGCTTAATCACCTCTTAAAGGTCCCGCCTTTCAGGACTACTAACATAGCAATGAAATTTCAATGTCAGTTTTGAAGGGAACAAGCTACCAACCATCTCTCTTTTCAGTTTTCTTTAACTCTCACTAACCAAATCTTGTGTCATCAATCCCTCATTAATAATTCTTTACATCAAAGATTGTGTACTCAAATTACTGTGTCATTTCTATCAACTGATTTGAATTCATTCATTCAAGAGACTTTGGATCTTTGAATAATCTTAAGTCTAGAAATAGACGAGATATGGTGACTCTCTACTATGGCAACAGGTTTTTATTACCAGACTGAAACTTTTTTTTTGTTATTTTCTAATATTAAGCAAGCTGTATTCCAGTAAGACATCCATCTACTTCTATCTTAGGAACACGATAATCAGTTAATTAAGCAGGACCAAAGTTCCTTACTGGCTAAGTCATTATGCATACAAGTACATCGTTGAGCTGCCCTTTATAATTAACAAATCAACCTTGTCTTGGCAGTTATGTGCTGCAACTTGGCCTCTAGTACCTCTAGATCCGATCTTCCATGTTGAAATCAGAAAGAACCTATCAGTTGCAGTATCCCCCCCCAGTCACAAATAACCTGCAAAGGAAAGCAATCACGGGGCTTTTCATGGATTCAGGTATTTCTCTCATGAGTATATTTCTCACTACCTTAATAAAGGGGGTGACTGCTAGACTTTCTCTTAAACATACACATTGGGACTACAAATTAACCGAGCGTGGTGGCGGGCGCCTGTAGTCCCAGCTACTCCGGAGGCTGAGGTAGGAGAATGGCGTGAACCTGGGAGGGGGAGCTTGCAGTGAGCCAAGATCGCGCCACTGCACTCCAGCCTGGGCGACAGAGAGAGACTCCATCTCAAGGAAAAAAAAAAAAGAAAGAAAGAAAGAAATTGGGACTACTTTCACATGCTCATTCTACTTTAACGTACCTATCTACTAAAGCCCCAGGATTCCCTCTTCTACATTGTACCAGGAAAGCTCCAACATATAATTTCTCATGAAACACTGTTTTTTCCAAGTTTTACTTAAAAAAAAAAAAAAAAAATCCATGGTAGCTCCAGGTCCACAATCTACCACATTATATCCAGAATCTATAGTAAGTACGCTTGTATTAATGAATTCAGTCCAATTTAGTGTTCGTATTCCAATGTCCTTTGTCTGAAACCCTTAGAATCAAGTTCAAGAATGGACTAGGCATGGTAAACCCTTCAGATTGGCTGGCTTGAACAATATCAGTAAGCTCTCTGTTATAGAGGGATCCCTAGTTGTCTAATACTTGCTCCTGGAATAATTTAAGGCAGACACAACATTGACTTGGTGTGTGAGAGTTAAATAAAGGAGGTGGTTGGGGGTATGGACTTTGGATTTGTTGGTTTATATGTAAAAGATATGCTGGCAGACAAGTTGATTACTATCTCTAGGAACTAGGTAACCATGAGAGGAACAGTATTTGTAGCATTAGCAAGGCCCTGAGATGTCAAAGCATCATAAATCACAGAAAATCACAAATAATTCATACAATAGACACGTACTGCAAAGCAGAAAACTTCCCACTGGGATGCCAAAGAAATGCACTGATTCCGGCTGGTCTCCAATTGAACCCACTGAAAAGCCACTCTTGTGGTGCTGCTGAAACTAATTACAAAGCCACCTTCTGACATGCTGGTGGGACTCACTGGGAAGCCACCCATGGAAGTATAACTGAAATACGCTGAGAAACTACCTGCTAAGATGCTTGCAAAACTTGTAGGAGGGCCAGTTGTAATTCTAACAAAATGCTGGGAAATTGCCTGGGGCTAGGTCACTGAGGAGCCATCTGGAAGGTCAGCATCACTGGTATCTCACAGGAACTGGTCTCCACACACTGCAGGAGCAAAGAAGACAGAGAAACCAATCAGACTGGCATTCTTTACTGACCCAGCTTGATATTATGTCAGCTGGCAAAAGAGAAATATTTACAAGATTGATTTCCAGTATCACAAAGCAGTAAAAGACAGGTGGGTTTCATCTATGAGGGAATAATTTCCTACATGCAAATCCAGCATGTGATGTTGTAAACACATTAATATTTGGAGTGGTAAGTTAAATGTCAGTCAAATATTTACTCCGTGATACAAAACTTGCTACATACCCAACAAACATATACCCATACACACACACTCATAATTCCTGATAGATTCTCTCACACAAGCTGAAGTGTGTATACTTCAGTTCTCTTTTTCTCTACTTCTTTGCACTTGTAATTTAACAAGCTATCCAGTTTGAACTAGAGAATTTGGAGGTATCTAAGATTCCTTATTTTTTCTTTTATGCCTCATCCAATTTGTTTCCAATCCTGGCCAATGCTAGCTCTCTTCATATTTATCAAATGATTTGAATAGCATAGAGTATAAAATAGAGTACTGTAGCAGCTTTGTTCAATGAAATGTTTGAAATGGCGTGTATCAATTCCACTGTAGTTTTACAAAGCCTAAGAATAAATGATAACATTTTTTTCTTCTGCCAAGGTGATCTTGGAAGCAAATGCTAAAATAAAGCTACTATCAGCTGGAATCTGAGAATAACTATAATGATCTAAATGTGTTGTTCATATGATAGGTTCATAGTGTGAATGGGAAATAAACTTTCGTAGTGCTAAGCCATGAAATGTTAACATTGCTTGTTATTATATCATACCCTGAGATATACAATGGCCAATTCCTCATTGTATTAACTCTGTTAACGTAAGAGTAGGATTGAGATGTGTTAACAACTTCCAAATAACCCATCATTTCTCCCAGTCCGCGTCTGCTTATCTTCAAGGACATGCTAGTATTTTCATGTATTATTACCCTTCCAGCACTTGCTTTTCATGAAGGCATCTCTTTCTCTTCTTTAATAATTTTTTTCTTCATCTTGTCTTCTCTGTCTTACATCTTAACCACTTTTCCCAAATTATTCACAATTCAGGTTCATTTGTTATTTTATGCAGGGTGCATGACTAACTCAGGGAATCTTCAGTCTTTTGTAGTATTGTGACCTTCAAATGATTGGATGAGGCCAGCTATGGAGAGCAATGTGCTTTACTCAGTCTACCTATTTAATTGTTATTTTCATCCAAAACCACTCCCACAGAAACACCCAGAATAATGTTAGATCAAATATATGGGCATCCAGGGGCACAGTTAGATTGCCACATAAAATTAAGCAACACAAAGTATAATTACTTTTATATCACTAACTTCTTTGTCATTTGGAAAATATACTTTTAATTGTCTCCTGTATCTAAAAGTCAAGTTTTACGTCAAAAATACTTTATTTTCACTATTTCAAAGTGATAAGGCAAGATTAATGTGACAGTTTTATAGTATACATTGAGTTCCTTTCAAGAAATAAAGAAATATTTTACATTTTAACATACTATATTATAGTTTTTTAATATATTCAACAGAGATTCTGTCATTTACCACATGACATGAATAATGAAAAATGTAGGAAAAAAAGAAAAACAGTCTGTAAAATATTTTGAAGTTTCTGAATAGATATGTACACATCCTCTGTTTTATAATACCAGATACAGTATTGTAAGAGATGATAAAAGGAAAAAAAAGATATATTCTAGTTCAATTTGATTTTAATGTTTGTACTGTAAATGTTACCTTGAAGTGTTTGTCAATATTTATCAGGGGAAATAAGATTAAGGCTCAAAAGATCTAATTTCTAATCCAGGAATTTTGACACTGTTGTCAAATTCAATTTATTTAGGATATTCACTTATAAAATTGTTAGAAGGTAGCTATAAACCATAGAAAGAATCCTGTTTAAAGATTCTATAATTCTATACCATAGGTGGTAGACCAGTTTCCTACAGTTTTAAAAAGAAGAACAAGATACTGGTTTACAAAACAGAAGATTTTACATAAAAATCAACTGGCTATATATATATATTTTAATTAGATATAGCAATTCCACCCTATATTTGCCCATATCATTTTATATCAAAGGTATGATTTTGCCATACTATTTGTCATTCATTAATTCAACAAATATATATTAAGTACAGGCCTTAAGCATTACTATATTGCTATTAGCTTGCCTTTTCCACTTTGATACCAAGCGAAATTTCAACTCATGTTGTAAAAAATGCTAAAAATATATTTAATGAATTTTCGTATAGTTTTGCCTAACTAAAGTGATAAATTAGCATGTGAAACCATATACATATCATATTGCAAGATGCATTAAGCCCCCAGATATTACCAAGTATTATAATATTGTCTTCTTTTAAGAATAATGTGGGTATTCTGTTTCTTCCTTCCATTGCTATACAGAAATAACTCAATTAAGGAAACTTTTTAAAAATAGTCACAATTTACCCCTAAGAAATAGTACTATTACTACTTTTTTTTACTCCATATATAAATTTCCGTTACTTTTTGTGTTAGTGACACAAAAATAAAAATGAATAAATTAGTTATTTTATACTAAGAAACTGTTTACCATAATCTATTAATGAGAGGAAAAAAAGTACAAATGAGTTTAAATACTTGATGTACCTGTATCTACATAATTAATCTAATGCTATTAACTGTTAGTTTAAAAAGCAATGAATATATACTACTTATATATATATTAGTATATATATTTAACATATAAAGTAGTACTACATATATTAGATTATATATTATACTAATACTAATATACTATATATTATACTACTAATACCAATACCAGTATTTCCCTTGCATTTTATATATGTACATATATATAACACAATATATATTATACTACTAGTACTAATACCAGTATTACGTTTGACTTTATATGTACATATATATAAGATTATATATTATACTACTAATACTAATACCAGTATTAGTATTATTAGTATTAGTACCAGTAGCATTAGTATTAGTAGTATAATACATAACCTAATATATGTATATATATAATGTAAAGGTAGGAACTTATATTGCTACTCCACTTATTACCAAGAGGTGGCACTACCATATCTCCTACATTCAAAATTTAATAAGAATTATTTAATATTGATTTGATGTATGATTTTTCTCTGTTTGAAAATTATGATTACAAGTGTGTGCTTATATTATTTCCATAAAACATCATCAATGGGTATAATTATTAGAATATATTCTTCGTAGCCCATTATTAATCCTTCTTACAGAAATTATCTAGAGTTATTTCTATTATGAAGAGTTTTCTTTCATGATTGCTAGCACAATTCATGTCATGCTGCCTCACCCTAATACTCAGTTCTTATGTGCTTGAGGAATGGCAGATATATTACAAAAGTAAATTAAAACAAAGTCTATTGTAATGTAGTGGCCTGAATGGGTATTGACTCAAATAATATATAATATTTATATAAAATGAAGAAAATTTGATTTAAATAATGCAGACCCTTGCTTACCAAAGTGTGATCCACATCAGTCACTAGATTAGTCACCCGGGAGCTCAATATGAATGAAGAGTCTTAGGACCAACACAAACCTATGTGATATGATGTGCATTTTACCAAGATCCCCAAGCGATTTGTGGGCCCTTTAAATTGTGAGACGCATTTGTCTGGACTGACGACTACAAAAATCAGCACTGATATTCACAACTGGCCTCAGGGAGCCTCACTGGCTACCACAGAGAGAAAGAGAAATCCTAGAGTTGAGCAATTCCACGCTCATCTGGTTTTTACACAGCTGACTTGTCAGTTAATGCAGTGAAATGCAAAATTAGTACTAACAGTGAAAGTCACTTACAATGAATTCTTGTGTTGCGAACCATGAGAAAAAATAATTGCATTCAAATCATCCCTAAAGTATTTTGGACCAGGCAGTTTTTATTTTTGAAATAGATCATTGGTTTTGGATTGAGAACCACATGAACTAATTAATTTTCCTTTATACACTATATTATAAATAGAATATGTCTTTATATATTGAAGTTACACTTGGCTCTGTACAAAAGGTAAAAGAGAATAACTTGACTAATGAAAACAAACAAATATAGGTACGTATCTCTCCTCACCTCTTTTCAAGAAACACTGGCTCTGACTCCAGTGACAGCCAAAATTACAAACTACAATGATCATCCAGTCATTTTTTCTTTTTCATTTTTTTCTCAACCAATATTTGTTAATCTAAGGTTCAAGTATCAACATGGTAGAGTTCTACTTCGGGATTCTCTTTAAGCTCTTTACTAAAATATGGGAGGCTGAGCATATTACTTGAAGTAGATGAACAGGTAATTCACCTCTTTTATTCATATTATATTTTCACCTAAGTTTTAGTTGGTATCAGTTGTTATTCTTGCGAAATGTAAATTCGTACTGATAATGGGGGTGTTTTAAGTCACAAAAGAGAGGATGTGAGGACAATAGAGAAAGGGGGCACATATAGCATGGAGTCTATTAATATCAGCATCAGGTCTTACAACTCAGTTCATTTCCCAAATTCATAAATGAGCGAGGGCTCAGAATCTCTGAAATCCATGTAAGAAGGTTTATTGAGACATGGATTTGTGATTGCAGTTATTACTAATTCACAGTTCATGTGTTAAAAAAAAACTTCACCTACAAAATCTACCCAGCAATATACTACTCCACAACAGGAGAGTATACAGATTCAAAGTGTTGTTTGTTTGTAATTAGGTAAACATTAGCATCTTTAGGATGTGGAAAGTGACTGAAATGTTTGACACCAGTTTGGCAGACAGTGAGCAGTGGCAGACAGTCAAGGGCAGTGATCTTGCATGGAGACTGCTGCTAATGGACTGTTTCGTGGGCACAGATAAAGTAGCCCTTTTGGGAACTCTCATAAATAATGGTAGAGGGGTGAGCGTTGAATGAGCTGGTCTCTATCAGGCTGCTAGGAATTCCGTTAACTATAATGTGATCATAGATAGCAATGAATGCAGTGGTGCCATCTCAGCTCACTCACCCTCCATCTCCCAGGTTCAAGCAATTCTCCTAACTCAGCCTCCCACGTAGCTGGGATTACAGGGGTGCCACCACACCCAGATAATTTTTGCATTTTTTTAGTAGAGACGGGGTTTCACCACATTGACCAGGCTGTCTTGAATTCCTGACCTCAGATGATCCACCTGCCGCCTCATCCTCAAGTGTTGGGATTACAGGAGTGAGCATTCCAGCATGGTTGACAGAGAGATACCCCATACACACACACGCACACACACACACACACACACGTGAAGGAGAGGTTGGGTCCCCTTGAGGAAGGACCCCACTACATTACCAACAATTTATGCATAGAATCTTTCTCCCATCCTTCCCCACGGAGGCCTCCAACCTTTTGCCAAGGTAAATGCACTGGGGAAAGGAAAATGATCAGACATTTCAGGGACTACTGGACACTGGCTCTGAGCTGACGTTGATTCCTGGGGACCCAAAACATCACTGTGGTCCTCCAGTTAAAGGCTTATGAAAGTCAGATAATCAACGGAGTTTTAGCTCTGATCCAACTTATGGTGGGTCCAGTGGTTCCCCAGACTCATCCTTTAGTTATTTACCCAGTGCCAGAATGTATAATTGGCATAGACATACTTAGCAGCTGGCAGAACCACCACGTTGGCCCCCTGATGGGTAGGGTGAGGGCTACTATGGTGGGAAAGGCCAAATGGAAGTCATTCAAGCTGCCTCTATGTAGAAGAATAGTAAATCAAAAACCATGTCATATCCTTGGAGAGATTGCAGAGATTAGTGCCACCATCAAGGACTTGAAAGATGCAGGGGAGTGATTCCCACCACATCCCCATTCAACTTTCCCATTTGGCCTGTGCAGAAGACACATGAATCTTGGAGAATGACAGTGTATTATCATAAGCTTAACCAAATGGTGACTCCAATTGCAGCTGCTCTACCAGAGGTGGTTTTACTGTTTGAGTAAATTAACACATTCACTGGTGCCTGGTATGCAGCCATTGACTCGGCAAATGCCTTTTTCTCCATTCCTGTCCATAAGACCCACCAGAAGCAGTTTGCCTTAAGCTGGCAAGGACAGCAATATAACTTAACTGTCCTACCCCTGGGGTGTATCAACTCTCTGGCTTTGTGTCATAGTTTTATTTGGAGAGACCTTGATCACTTTTTGCTTCTGCAAGATATCACACTCGTCCATTACACTGATGACATTATGCTGATTGGATCCAGTGAGCAGGTAGTGGCAAACACACTGGACTTATGGGTGAGACATTTGCATGCCAGAGGATGGGAAATAAATCTGACTAAAATTCAAGGAACTTCTACCTCAGTAAAATTTCTAGGGATTTAGTGGTGTGGGGCCTGTTGAAATATTCCTTCTAAGGTGAAGGATAAATTGCTGCATTTGGCCCCTCCTGCAATCAAGAAAGAGACACAATGCCTAGTGGGCCTATTTGAATTTTGGAGGCAACACATTCCTCATTTGGGTATGTTATTCCGACCCATTTATCAAGTAACCTGAAAGGCTGTGAGTTTTGAGTGGAGTCCAGAATAGGAGAAGGCTCTGCAACAGGTCCAGTCTACTGTACAAACTGCTCTGCTGCTTGGGCTATATAACCTAGCAGATCCAATGGTGTTTGAGGTGTCAGTGGCAGATAGGGATGCTGTTTGGAGCTTTTGGCAGGCCCCCATAGGTAAATCACAGTGGAGACCTCTAGGATTTTGGAGCAAGATCTTGCCGTCTTCTGCAGATTAACTAGCCTCATTTTGAGAGACAGCTCTTGGCCTGTTACTGGGTGTTGGTGGAAACTAAATGTTTGACTATGGGTCATCAAGTCACCATGCAACCTAAACTGCCTGTCATGAACTGGGTGCTTTCTGACCCATCTAGCCATAAAGTGGATTGTGCACAATGAATTAGCATTCCATCATCTAATGGAAGTGGTGTATACATGAGCAGGCTTGAGCAGGTCCTGAAGGCACAAGTAAGTTACACGATGAAGTGGCTCAAATGCCTGTGGTCTCTACTACTGCCACCTGCCTTCCCTTCCCCAGCCTGCACTGATGGCCTCATGAGGAGTTCTCTATGATCAGTTGATGGAGAAAGAGAAGACTAGGGCCTGGTTGACAGATGGTTCTGCATGATATGCAGGCACCACCTGAAAGTGGACAGCTGCAGCACTGAAGCCCCTTTTTAGGAAATCCCTGAAGGACAGCGGGGAAGGGAAATCTTCCCACTGGGCAGAATGTTAAGCAGTGCACCTGGTTGTGCACTTTGTATGGAAGGAGAAATGGCCAGATTTGTGATTATATACTGATTCATAGGCTCTAGCCAATGGTTTGGCTGGAAGGTCAAGGCCTTGGAAGAAACATGATTGGAAAATTGATGACAAAGAAATTTTGAGAAGGGGTATGTGGATGGATGTCTCCAGTGGCCAAAAACTGTGAAGATATTTGTGTCCCGTGTGAATGCTCACCAGTGGGTGCCCTCAACAGAGGAGGATTTTAATAATCAGGTGGATAGGATGACCCGTTCTGTGGACACCACTCAGCCTATTTCCCCAGTCACCACTGTAATCGCCCAATAGTCCCATGAACAAAGTGGCCATGGTGGCAGGGATGGAGGTTACACATGGGCTCAGCAACATGGGCTTCCACTCACCAAAGCTTACCTTGCTATGGCCACTGCTTAGTGCCCAATTTGCTGGCAGCAGTGACCATCATTGAGCCCTCAATATGGCACCATTCCTTGGAGGTGATCAGCCAGCTACCTGGTGGCAGCTTGATTGTATTGGACCTCTTTCATCATGGAAAGGGCCAAGGTTTGTCCCTACTGGAACAGACACTTCGGATATGGGTTTGCCCATCCTACACACAATGCTTCTGCCAAGACTACCATCGATGGACTCATGGAATGCCTTATCCAGGGTCATGGTACTCCACACAGCATTGTCTCTGACCAAGGCACTCATTTTATGGCTAAAGAAGTGGAGCAGTGGACTCATGCTTATGGAATTCACTGGTCTTACCATCTTCCCTATGATCCTGAAGCGGCTGGATTGATAGAATGGTGGAATGCCCTTTTGAAGTCACAATTACAACACCCAACTCCATAACAATACTTTGCAGGGCTGTGGCAAAGTTCTCCAGAGGGACATGTATGCTCTGAATTATCGTCTGATATATGGTACTGTTTCTCCCATAGCCAGGAATTATGGGTCCAGGAATCAAGGGGTGGAAGTGGAAATGGCACCACTCACCATCACCCCTAGTGATCCAGTAGCAAAATTTTTGCTTCCTTTTCCCCAACATTATGTTCTGCTGGCCTAGAGGTCTTAGTTTCAGAGGGAGGAATGTTGCCACCAGGAGGCACAACAATGATTCCATTAAGCTGGAAGTTAAGATTGCCACCTGGACACTTTGAGCTCCTCCTATCTTTAAGTAAGCAGGCTAAGAAGGGAGTTACAATGTTGGCTGGGGTGATTGACCCGGACTATCAAGATGAAATCAGTCTACTACTCCATAACAGAGGTAAGGAAGAGTATGCATGGAGTACAGGAGATCCATTAGGGCGTCTCTTAGTATTACCATGCCCTGTGATTAAGGTCAAAGGGAAACTACAACAGCCCAATCCAGGCAGGACTACAAATGACCCAGACCCCTCAGGAATGAAGTTTTGGGTCACTCCACCAGGAAAAAATCATGACCTGCTGAGGTGCTTGCTGAAGGCAAAGGGAATACAGAATGGGTAGTGGAAGAAGGTAGTCATCAATACCAGCTACAACCATATGACCAGTTGCGGAAACCAGTACTGTAACTGTCATGAGTGTTTTCTTCTTCTTTTGTTAAAAACATTTTTGTGCATGTATAAACTGTAATAAGAAAATGTCTTACTTTTATTTTCTTTACCCTTATCATGGGACATAAGATTTATTGACTTCACATCAGCATTTATGTATTATTAACGTTATGTAATAGTATTTTAGTTGGGGATTGGTGTTTCCAGTTTTACACTTATATTCAGTTGTATTATGTTGGGCATAATTATGGCCTTATTTTTGTCTTTATTTCAAAATTATATATGATCTCAGGAGATGTATATGGGTTCAGGTTGACAAGAGGTAGATTGTGATGGTTAATACTGAATATCAACTTGATTGGATTGAAGGATACAAAGTATTGATTCTGGGTGTGTCTGTGAGGGTGTTGGCAAAAGAGATTAACATTTGAGTCAGTGGGCTGGGGAAGCAGTTTCACCCTTAATCTGGTTGGCACAATCTAATCAGTTGCCAGCAAATATAAAGCAGGCAGAAAAACATGAAAAAGAGAGACTGGTCTAGCCTCCCAGCCTTCATTCTGCCATACTGGATGCTTCCTGCCCTCGAAATTGGACTTCAAGTTCTTCAGTTTTGGGACTGGGACTGGCTCTCTTTGCTCCTCAGCTTGCAGGCAGCCTAGGACCTTATGATCGTGTAAGTTAACACCTAAACTCCCAAATATACGTGTGTGTGTGCATATATATGTGTAGATAGACAGATAGATAGATAGATAGATAGATAGATAGATAGATAGATAGATAGATATCTCCTATTAGTTCTGTCCCTCTAGAGATTCCTCATACAACAATAATAAAAATTTTTCTAATAATTTTGTTCATGTTGAATAAAATTTTCTTAGACCATCTAATTTCATTTTTATTTTAGAGGACATAAAAATATGAAAAGAAAACATGTTTCTGTAACTCAATCCAGCTGTAGACTAATTTGAAAATACATCAGTATTGACAAACCAGGGAAATAATAGGCCTGAAATAATATATGAAACACAATTGAAAACATTGAAGCTATGTGATAAGAAAAATAAACAATTATCAAGTCATAATAGCTAACCTCAGGTAAATTAAGACAATATTTTGCCAGAATATGGAATCAACTTAAAATATTAATAGCTTTAACATACCTAAATGATAAACTTAGGTACTAAAATTGTTCTGAAATAATGAAAAACTAAATGAATAACATTAAAAAATTATACAAAAAAGATCTGGGTGCGGTGGCTCACGCCTGTAATCCTAGCACTTTGTGGGGCCAAGGCAGATGGGTTCCTGGTGGTCAGAAGTTCGAGACCAGTCTGGCCAACACGGGAAACCCTGCCTCTACTAAAATACAAAAATTAGCTGGAAATCGCTTGAACCCGGGAGGTGGACCAGTGAGCTGAGATCATGCCACTGCACTCCAGCCTGGGTGACAGAACGAGACTCTATCTCAAAAAAGAATAATAATAATAATAATAAAATGTTTCAGATGTTATCTCACAATTCAGAGCTAAATAAAAACATTAAAGTTAAAAATATATTTTTCTTCCATTTTTGAGTCAAATGCATTTAAATGTAATTGAACTCATGCTCTGCATATTCTTTACAAGTGATTGTCTTTTTTCATTTGAACCTACAGTGTAAACATTTTCAATTACTGTCTTATTCAGCTTGAAATATTATAACAAACTACTATAGACTGGAGGCTTAAACATAAATTTATTTCTTACAATTTTGGAGGCTGGAAGTTTGATACCATGATGCCAGCATGGTTGGGTTCTGGTAATGGCCCTATCTTGGGTACCAACCTGCAGATTTCTTGTATCCTCCTTATGTGGCAGAGAGAGAGCAAGAGAGTCCTCTGGGGTCCCTTTTACAAAGGCACTAATCTCATTCATAGGATCTTCACCCTCATGATTGCCCCAAAAGACCCCATCTTCTAAAACCATTGCATTAGAAGTTAACATTTCAATGTATGAATTCTGGGAGGACTTATTCAATTCCTAACAACTGCAATTAAAAATAATTTGGATATAAAGGTTTTATTTCTTTGTTTTGTTTTTAAATAGACTGCTGCTTTTTTTGCAGTGAAGGGAGAAGAACTGAGGAAATACCCCCAGCACCAGTAGGTACAAGGGAGGGCAGCATTGATGATATCTTAGATAGGCATTCCTACTTTAGCCTTCCTTTAAAACAAAATGCCGTTTCATTGTTTTCGAAAAGTTTTGCAATGGCTTTCAATTTAACTAGCTGTAGGATTCGTCATCCCTATCAGACAGTTTGTACCATGATTTGAGAGTTATTTTCCATAACTTTAATAGTACTTCTATTAAAAACAGTAAGAGTCGGCCCTAGCTTCTGTATCTTTCATGAAAAAAACCCACAGATACCACTGGATATCTTCCCACACACATCCCCATAGTTATCACTGAGTGATTCAATGACGTGGATATATATATACACACACTCACAGACACACACAGATAAATGTTGTCTGGAATGGGTTGGAACCTTCTGCCTGCCTAGCCTAGGATGAAAATGAATACTAGTTGTTACAAGGATTGAACCTGAAGCTGGCTATCACATTAACAAGATCTAAACCCAGGAAGAGTTAATAACAACTAGGACAAAATTTTGCCACCAGTATCTGAACCTATTGTTGTCCAGTGTATATCCTGCAATCTCAGCCCAAATTCTCCCACAGTAATAGGTAATAAAGAAGATCGTCTAGTACACATCCTACAATCTCCAAAGTTGTCCATACTAACAGGAAATAAAAAAGATAATTTCTTGCCCGGTAAATCGTAACATTTTAGACATGTTCATGACCAATTCCCAAAGAATTTCCTCAAGTTCCATTAATCAGTCCCCAAAGAGCCAATATTCTTCCCTTTTTATAAATGTTTATCTATGTCAGTATTCCATCTTCATAGCCAAAATTGTCAGGATCTGGGAAAGATTTGTGATTTTATCTGACTTGCAAGCTAACAGATTAGGTTGCTACAGTTTTATAGATGCTGGCAGGACACACATGAGACTCACGGTTCAGAGACATAGAATTTTATTGCTTTATGGTAATATAAGCAGCATGAGCATCCGTGTATTTCCTCAGTCCTCTTTGCCACTAAGTCTCATGAGAGCAACCCAGCTGAACCCAGATGGATGCCTGCAAATGTAACTGTTTACATTGTATGAAAGAAATCATTCATTTAGGAAACAAATATTTTGTAATAGGTAGTAAGCCTTCCTGCTCGATGGTTAGACACTCTCTTCCTAGCTACTAAACAAACATCATTAAAAAGACAGTCTAGAACAAAAGCAGTCAATGTCTCTGTTGGCAAAATGACAAGAAACTGGAGAGATCCATAAATAGTTGCCTCTCAATGTTGGCTTATTAGATTTATCTACTCAGAGAAGACAAATACACATTGAAAATTCAGATTCTCAGAGCATTTCTGTACAAATTATATTCAATAGGCCTAAGATGATACCTCAGATATTCTATTTTTAAGATGGGGCCATGGGAGGTAAATATATTGAAGATACATAATAGCAAACAAAACACGCCTATATGTAGGTCTACACATGAGAAATATAAGTTCAACCTAAATTAATCTGCTTAAATAATGAAGTTAAGGAAATAAAGGAAATTTAAAAAGTAGACTATTGGCCGGGCACTACGACTCATACCTGTAATCCCAGCACTTTGGGAGGCTGAGGCAGTGGATCATGAGGTCAGGAGTTTGAGATCAGCCTGGCTAACATGGTGAAACCCCATTTCTACTAAAAATACAAAAATTAGCAGGACATGGTGACCACACCTGTACTCCCAGCTACTTGGGAGGCTGGGGCAGGAGAATTGCTTCAACCTGGGAGGCGGAGGTAGCAGTGAGCCGAGATTGTACCACTGCACTCCAGCCTGAACAATAGAGTGAGACTCTGTCTCAAAAAATAAATAAATAAAAATAAATAAACAAAGTAGACTATCAGAGGATAGATATCTACCAACTAAGAAATATTTTGCTGTTTAAATATTTTAGAGAATCAACAGGAGGATTAAAGTCTTTTCCACTCTTTGTTTCAAAAGATGAAGTTGTAAATATATGCTTATTGTTATAACCTATATTTCTTAATGATGACAGCCTAGTGTATATAGATGTAACTATGTTTTGATCAGTATGATTTATCATCTAATAACATTCAAAATATTCAGCTATTCAGAAAGGAAACTTTTTCTTATTAATTATGCTAAAATGGTATTGTCTCAGTATTTCTGAAATAGTAATTAAGGGAAAAATTTTGTCCTTAGAGAAATGTTGGAAACAGCACAAATTTTATTTTATCACATTCTTGGTTTGTGTAACTGTATCTGATTGCTTTCAAAGTAAATAGGAAAGGCCACTGTTAGCATATTATGATTAAAAGAAAATATTATTTATATTATTTCATAAAAACTGCGGATCTCACACCATAAATACAAGGTGTGAATTCTCACAGAATTTTCCTTAGAATATTAGATTTTTAAAATATTGCCCAGAAGTGTTACTCAAAAAATACAAGCTACAAAATTTTGTCACTTATGTTACAGTGATATCAAAGCATATAATTTTTACTTTTCATAAATGTTGTGTAGGTCACTTAGCAGAGTAAAATGATATTGAAATTAATGATTCCCTTCAAGTATAAAATATAAAAGAATATATTATTTTCATGAAAATATTATTTAAGCTTTTACTTGCAAAGAATGTTAATAAAACACATTATACTTTGTCAATGTATAGGTAACTATTTGTAAGCTTTCAGAATTTCAGAAGGAAATGTACTGTTAGTAATCAAATAATGTATTTATGATATCCTTATTATTACACACAAATCTAAAACTATACTTGTTAGGTCTTTATTAATGTCTGGGATAGTCTCTTTAGTCTTGTAAGAGAAATCTCACAAAATTAAACCACTTAAATGTTTGAAATTTGTTTTTAGATGTTCCTTTGAGCTCCAGTCTTGACTTTTAAATTTATATTATTAAACAGTCATCGCATTTCATTTATGATGAATATGACACATAATAAGGGACAATAGCTGACCAGAACAGCATTGTTATCATGAAAATTTGTTTTAATTCAGATGACTAAATGTAGAAAAGTATTTCACTTTAATGCAATGCTGTAAAGAGATTAAATTTATGTTGTGTTTTAATCACAAAGAAAACAGAGTTTCCCCCTTATCCTATCTACTTGACAATTAACCATTGGTTATTGAACAAAATTAAGTGGAACTGACTTCTGCTTTCTCAAAATATTCTTAGAGTACATATGGGGATTTAGGAAGTAAGATGTGTATGTGTGTGTGTGTATGTGTGTGTGTGTATGTGTGTAATATTTTTAACTTAAGTGAAGAATGCAGACATGTAAAACAAATTATTTCTTGTGAAAAAAGAGGGGAAACAGCAAAGTTAATAAGTCCAATGTACTCTCAAATCTAAATTTTGCAAATTTTATTGCAGGAGCTTAAAGACAACCCTAGCAAAAATGATTTGCTATTTTAAGCACCTATTTTTTGGGGGGCGTGGAACACAGAATCTTGCTCTATGGTTCAGGCTGGAGTGCAATGGTGCAATCTCTGCTCAATGCAACCACCACCTCCCTGGTTCAAGTGATTCTTCTGCCTCAGCCTTCCAAGTAGCTGGGATTACAGGTGCCTGCCACCACGCCTGACTAATTTTTGTATTTTTAGTAGACAGGGGGTTTCACCACATTCACCAGGCTGGTCTGGAACTCCTGACCTCAAGTGATCCTCCTGCCTCGGCATCCAAAAGTGCTGAGATTACAGGCATGAGCCACCGCCAGGCCCACCCTTTTTTAATCAAATGGGAGTAACAAAAGAATAGTCCACCACTTGTGATATAGATCTAGAATGTAGTAAAAAAAAATTAGTATGATAGACCTATCTTCAATTAATTGATTAGATATTAATCAATTTGATTGATTAGAGTGTCAAAGCTTTTGATTTCTATTACCTTGTCAGTTCAAAGCAAGGTGAGTTAGAGAATATCATCCTATCTTTAGATCCAGAGAAAGTATTCTCTATAAAGATTATTCATCAAAGGTATTTTCTTTTGACTTAAATGGTGTAAAAACAAAAGGTTTTATTGCACAAAGCAAAATTCACTCATAAGTATGTGTATTTTGACATGATATGGAAGATGGGGTTGGTTTTGAAAAGACCGAATCAAGAAGTCATTACAGCTCAAGAAACAGAATGATCCATGGTAACGTATCTTAGGGCCATGCTCTATTTTTTATAAAATTGTTAGAATGCTAAAGGAGAAAAAGTGGAATGCATAGATAAACTTGGATATAATACAATAAGCTAAGAATTGGTCATAACAATTCTTTAATATTTGTATACATAGAGTTACTTTAACACGTATCTATTTTAGCCATATGTAAATATACCCTAAAAGTCTAAACACACACACAACACCTAAATTTTTATACTTTGGTTTAGAAAAATACCTTAATGTACCTTAAGGGCTAAATAAAGGAAGGCATAATGATAAAAGCATTGAAATCCTTTGCATAATTTAAAGGAAGTCATGTATTATTTTCATTGGGTAGGGGTTGTTGCTGTGGAAACGGGAAGAAGAAAATAAAGCCAGTCTATCAATTATACCTTAATAAAACTGAAAAATAAAAAAAAAATAGGAAAAGAAAACAAAGCAAGGTCATGAAAGAATGATTAATAATATGGTGATAGGGTGATACAGCTTTTGAAAAATGTGAGATAATGGGGTTCTTTAGATAACGTCAGCACAATGTTTTTTAAATTACATGTGTCTTTAAACACGTTTTTCATGCATGATAGTGTGGTGAACACATCCTTAAAATAACATTGATGTCAACTTTGTGTACAAATAGCACTGTTATTAATATCTTGTATGTATGTGTATCTTTAAACAGTTTTTTGACATGCAGAACAGTATAGTCAACATATCCATTCACCACAATAACACTGTTCTCAACTTTGCACTCAAGTAGCATTCTAAGAAATATTTTATACAGGCATACATATATTAATACATTTTAAAGCTATTTGAAATGTTACAATATATATTTCTGTCACTCCAAAGCCTTATTTATGCTAGAGGAATGAGTTGTCTCATGATTGTTATTTTTGTGACTGTTTTGAAAAATAAACCAAGAGATCAGTAGTACTTTGTCGAGTACACATTATAGACAACACAAAACAAATTTCATGAAAATCAGTAAACAACTAATTTAGTTTAAGAGCGCATAATCTGCAAGAAATATGGGGATCCTATAAATTCACAGAAATATGGGGAAGGCTTCAATATTCCCCAAATTTTCCTATGAGGTTTTAGATGCTCTTACCACACTTCAAAATACTGCATCATATCTTGGGTTACATATCAATTAGTTTTTTTTTTTTTTAATTCAAACAACATTTTTAAAAATTATTTTACTGTGTTGCATCTCTTTGTTTAATTATCCCTTTCTTTAGTCTAAGCACTTGGATTTATGTTTATTCTTAGTATTAAAATAAAACCACACACATCCTGAGCCATCTCTAAGTGCACTTGTAGAATCAGTATCCTATTCTATCTGTGACTAATGTTCAGTTTCTGCTTAAAGTCACTTTTCTCTTAGTTTTGCCACCTGAACTGTTGTTTTCCAGTAGACTTTAATCAAATGTTACCTGGGTAGTCTAAATTGAAAAATGATGACTACGATGCAGCTATGTCGTTTCCAACACAGGAATTAGGAGGGAAAAATACATTTTCTTTTACCAAATTCGATTTAGTGGTTGGGGCTGCAAATGACCTGAGAAAAGACAGAAAAACAGAAGAAATGACAAAGTTTACTCATGCACGTGGAAGGTGCACCAACAAACAGCTCACTGAACGGCTAGAGTTAGGGGTTTATATATCATCCTCATAGGAAGGGTGTTAAGACTTCAAGGGAAAACAAATGGTCGGAGACAAATGAGAAACAAGTTCAGGGAAATAAGTGGAAGTTACAAAAGATTTTCATGGGGCTTTGCCTGTGTAATTTCTCATCCAGGTATAAATGTTCTCTCTCGTTTCTGACTGTAAACCTCCCAAAGAGGGCATTTATGGTGGCTTTAATTTGGGGAAAATGTTCTTAAGTCAGCAAAAGAAGTTAAACTTAGTTATTTTGAGTTTCGTGTTTTCTTTTCTTAGAGCTGATGTTTATTCAGAAGTTTTCATCTTAAAATAATCTTCATATCACATTAGTGGGTTCAAGTGAATCCTATCATAAGTGATAATACTCTCAAACTGGTTGAGACAATAGAATGGTCTTTATTAGAGATGGGCAAAAACACATTTGATTTATTTGGTTATGTCCTAGTTACATTAGCATGACTTAGATACTCAGTGGAGCATAGTAACTGAGAACAAGTAATTTCAACCACCCCCTGCTTCACCACTCACATACTTTGTGAATGTAGGTATGTTTTCTAACTATGCTGTGTTTCAGTTACTTATCAGGAAAATAAAATTGAATATATATTAAAGAATAAAATAATAAGGATGTAAATAGACTATGAAATAAAATAGTATTTTAATTTCCAAATAAAATAATAATTAACAGGTTGGTTTTATACCAAAAAATATGTGCCAAATATTTTTAAAGTACATGATTTTGCCTGTGTATTTTTTATCAGAAACACATATGGTTGTATTTATTATAATTTTATCACCATGAAAGGTTTACATGTGAGAATTTCATTCCCAAAATGTCTTTGTGAAGAGCTACAGGGAACTACTCCCCAAAGAAACAAACATAATTTGTGAAAATTATATTTTAAAATACGATAATAAATAAGTTTCTGGAAATTGATCTAAGGGTATGCTGAAACTAAAGAAGGTTTTATTTTATAAATATCTTCTAAAGTCAGTAAAATAAAACAGTGACATTAAACCAAATCTGCTCCTTCTCTCTGGCCTCTTTGCACAGCATGATTGAAATTCCACTATGGGTAGGTAAAGTCAAGAACACAGGGATTCTTCCAGCTTGCAGTTGAAAGATATGGTATCTCCAAGGAAGGCTCAGGCAGCTAGCACTTCTCATCCCACCCAGCTATGTGTTGCAGAGGCTCAATTATAGGTGAGTGCAGCCAAGAGGTGTAGTACCCCATCTTCTACCCAGCTCCCACTTGTAAAGCTAAGGTTCTACCACTAGTATGGCAGGCTAAGGATTTCGTGGCACTAGAGGCTATTATAGCATCTTACTCAGTGGGCAAACATTCCATTTCAAGGGAGAAAAACCAAGAAGACAACAGTCTATCCATCCCATCTTGTGTCTCATTTTTGAGAAAGGCTTGTCACTCCAAAAGAATTAGGCCCCTGTCTTCTCCCCCACTTCCAGAACAGCGGCTCAGACATTTTGCACAGGGGGAGTGATAACCCACAAGAATGTTGAGCTCTAAAGTTGTAATTACCACTCTAATGTTATATAGTATGAGACTGAGGAGGGCAATTTCTTGCGTCAAAATCTTTGGACACCTTATGGCCATGATGGGCTATCCAGATACTCCAGAAGACATGAAAGTAGATTGCTAAAGGCTCTGCAACCAAGAAGGCTTGCAAGGAGAGACACGGAGCACAAATAGGAGTGCTTGCTATATTGCAACTGAACCAGATTCTAGAGCCTTTTGTTGTGGGGGCCCCATTTATGGTGGGTTGATTTGCAAGTAAAAACATAAATGAGTTTAAATAAAACTTGTGAGTGAAGAATATGTTGCCTTATCTTGAAGTTAATTTTCATGTTTTAATCATAAATAAATGAGTCTAGCCATTATTATCTTCACAAATTAATTATAGCTTAATTACTATAATTCCAGTCAAAAATAGAAAGACTTCACTTATTAGGACAAATCAAGATGTAATCACTTTCAAAAGTTAAAAACTTGATACATACCTGAAGAAAGTTAAGCTCTGACTTTAAAATTAGGTTGATAGTTCATGCCTTTCTGCTTTCATATTTATTGTTCATAATAAATTCTGTTTATTTGGGGCAGATTTTATTATTTGTTTAAAGAAGCTTGCACATAAAATATTTGTTCTTCAAAATATTTTTATTTGATACTGTTAAAATATTTCAAATGCCAACATTTAAGAAACTATAAAACAGATTATTTAAAAATTCCTTTTCATAGATAATACATGGTCAAATAGTATAGTGTGTCCTAACTTGTATAGTCTTCTAAAAATATTAATGCCTAACTTAATTTGTAAAAGCTCTAGGTCATTCTCACATTTTCTCATGCTCCAAGGAGTCCCACTATTCTTTATGTATGTATCAATGTATCATTATCATGCAATATTTTTGTCTGATCAGAGATACCAGTATATTCTGGTGTCTGGGCCTTGTTTTTTCCCTTGTTTAATTGATTACAACATATCAAATATATCATAAGATATATCTTAATCAATCAAGTTCTGGTGATCCAACACAAACATTAAAAAGGCAACTGTTTTATCTTATCAACTCCAGAGTAAGCAAAGAGCAGATACACAGAAAAAAATCAATGGATTAATGGAGACTGGCCTCCCAATACTGAGTTGACTGCTGGAATTTGCTTAGTTGTCCCTACCCAGCATCTTCCCTTCTCGTGTGTGTTGCTGTTGAAATTGATGTTGTTGTTGCTAAGACTACTGGGTCCATAAATTATTTGAAATTGTTTTGCTTCTGGAGTTCATGGACTGTGATTCATAAGACTATTTCTCAACCTATCTGAAACGCAGAATCTCAAAATTTTAAAGTAAGAAAGAATGTCTTCATCTGAAGATTTAATGAAGAAGAATACTGAATATGGCACTCTAAACTATCACTTTGGTTGTAGATACCCATTTAGAAAACAGAAGAGAAAATGGCAATTTGAAATTCCTTTATGGATGGAAGCAATATGAAGAGATATTTAATAGAGTTAAGTCAATATTGGCTCAAAGAGAAATAAAATGTATTTCAATTGTTATAGATACAATTGAATTGTCAAATAATTTCAAACATAGTCAAACTCAATCACTCTTTAATTTTTTAAATTTTACTTAAGTTCTTGGATACATGTGCAGAACGTGCATGTTTGTTACATAGGTATACATGTGCCATGGTGGTTTGCTGCATCTATCAACCCGTTATCTAGGTTTTAAGCCCCACATGCATTAGGTATTTGTCCTAATGCTCTCCCTCCTTTTGCCCCCCAGTCCCCAATAGGCCCCCATGTGTGGTGTTCCCCTCCCTGTGTTCATGTATTCTCATTGTTCAACTCCCATTTATGAGTGAGTACGTGCAGTGTTTGGTTTTCTGTTCCTGTGTTAGCTTGCTGACAATGGTGGCTTTCAGGTTAATCCATGTCCCTGCAAAGGACATGATTTCATTATTTTTTATGGCTTCATAGTACTCCATGGTGTATATGTGCACATTTTCTTTATCCAGTCTATCATTGATGGACATTTGGGTTGGTTCCAATTATTTGCTATTGTAAATAGTGCCACAGTAAACATATGTGTGCATGTGTCTTTATAGTGGAATGATTTATAATCCTTTGGGTATATACCCAGTAATGGGATTCCTGGATAAAATGGCATTTCTGGTTATAGATCCTTGAGGGATTGCCACACTGTCTTCCACAATGGTTGAACTAATTTACACTCCCACTCACAGTGTGAAAGCATTCCTAATTCTCCACTGCCTCATCAGCATTTATTGTTTCCTGACTTTTTAATAATTGGCATTCTAACTGGCATAAGATGGCATCTCATTGTGGTTTTGATTTGTATTTCTCTAATGATCAGTGATGATGGCTTTTTAAAATATGTTTGTTGGCTGCATAAATTTCTTCTTTTGAAAAGTATCTGTCCATATCCTTCACCCACTTTTTGATGGGGTTGTTTTGTTCTTGTAAACTTACTTAAGTTCCTTGTAGATTCTGGATATTAGACCTTTGTCAGATGGGTAGATTGCAAAAATTTTCTCCCATTCTGTAGGTTGCCTGTTCACTCCAATGCTAGTTTCCTTTGTTGTGATCTTTAGTTTAATTAGATCCTATTTGTCAATTTTGACTTTTGTTGCAATTCTTTTTGGTGTTTTAGTCATGAAGTCTTTGCCCATGCCTAGGTCCTGAATGGTATTGCCTAGGTTTTCTTCTAGAGGTTTTATGGTTTTGGGTTTTGCATTTGAATCTCTAATTCATCTTGAGTTAATTGTTGTATAAGGTGTAAGAAAGGGGTCCAGTTTCAGTTTTCTGCATATGGCTAGCCAGTTTTCCCAGAACAATTTATTACATTGGGAATCCTTTCTCCATTGCTTGCTTTTGTCAGGTTTATCAAAGATCAGATGGTTGTAGATGTGTGGTGTTATTTCAGAGTTCCAGGTTCTGTTCCATTGGTCTATGTATCTGTTTTGGTACAACTACCATGCTGCCTTGGTTACTGTAGGCTTGTAGTATAGTTTGAAGTCAGGTAGTATGATGCCTCCAGCTTTGTTCTTTCTGCTTATGATTGTCTTGGCTATATAAGATACTTTTTTCTTTTCTTTTTTTTTTTTTTTTTTTTTTTGGTTCTATATGACATTTAAAGTAGTTTTTTCTAATTCTACAAAGTCAATGGTAACTTGATTGGAATAGCATTGAATCTATAAATTACTTTGGGCAGTATGGCCATTTTCACAATATAGATTCTTCCTATCCATTGTTGGGAATAAGCCCCCAAAATCTGGCCATAAACTGGCCCCAAAACTAGCCATAAACAAAATATCTGCAGCACTGTGACAAGTTCATGATGGCCATGATGTGGAAGGTTGTGGGTTTACCAGAATGAGGGTAAGGAACACCTGGCCCACCCAGGGTGGAAAACAGCTTAAAGGTGTTCTTAAACCACAAACAATAGCTTGAGCAATCTGTGCCTTAAGGACATGCTCCTGCTGCAGATAACTAGCCAGACCCATCCCTTTATTTCAGCCTATCCCTTTGTTTCCCATAAGGAATACTTTTAGTTAATCTATAATCTATAGAAACAATGCTTATCACTGGCTTGCTGTTAATAAATACGTGGGTAAATCTCTGTTCGAGGCTCTCAGCACTGAAGGCTGTGAGACCCCTGATTTCCCACTTCACACCTCTATATTTCTGTGTGTGTGTGTGTTTAATTCCTCTAGCACTGCTGGGTTAGGGTCTCCCCGACTGAGCTGGTCTCGGCAATCTATGAGCATGAAATGTTTTTCCTTTTGTTTGTGTCCTTTCTTATTTCCTTGAGCAGTGGTTTGTAGTTCTCATTGAGGAGTTCCTTCACGTCCCTTGTAAGTTGTGTTCCTAGGTATTTATTTCTCTGTATAGAAATTGTGAATGGGAGTTCATTCATGATCTGGCTCTCTGCTTGTCTATTGTTGGTGTATAAGAATGCTTGTAATTTTTGCACATTGATTTTGTATCTCGAGACATTGCTGAAGTTGCTTATCAGCTTAAGGAGTTTTGGGGCTGAGATAATGGGGTTTTCTAAATATTGAATTCTGTCATCTGCAGAAAGAAACAGTTTGACTTCCTCTCTCCCTATTTGAATACTATTTATTTCTTTCTCTTACCTGATTTCCCTGTCTAGAATGTCCAATACTATGTTGAATAGTAGTGGTGAGAGAGGGCATCCTTGTCTTTTGCTGGTTTTCAAAGGGAATGCTTCCAGCTTTTGCCCATTAAATATGACATTGGCTATGGGTTTGTCATAAATGACTCTTATTATTTTGAGATATATTTCATCAATGTCTAGTTTCTTGAAAGTTTTTAGCACGAAAGGATGTTGAATTTTATCAAAGACCTTTTCTCTATCTATTGAGATAATCTTGTGGTTTTTGTCATTGGTTCTGTTTATGTGATGTATTACATTTATTGATTTGTGTATGTTGAACCAGCCTTGCATCCCAGGAATGAAGCTGGCTTGCTTGTGTTGGATAAGCTTTTTGATGACTGCTGGATTTGGTTTGCCAGTATTTTATTGAGGATTTTCACATTGATGTTCATCAGGGATATTGGCCTGAAGTTTTTCTGTTGTGGTGGTGTCTCTGCCAGGTTTTGGTGTCAGGATGATGCTGGCCTCATAAAAAGAGTTACGGAGGAGACCCTCCTTTTTTGTTGTTTGGAATCATTTCAGAAGGAATGATGCCACCTCCTCTTAGCACATCTGGTAGAATTCAGCTGAGAATCCATCTGGTCCTCGCCTTTCTTTTTATGTGTGGTAGGCTATTAATTACTGCCTCAATTTCAGAACTTGTTATTGGTTTATTTAGGGATTTGACTTCTTCCTGGTTTAGTCTTCAGTGGGTGTATGTGGAATTTATCCATTTCTTCTTGATTTTCTAGTTTATTTGAATAGAGGTGTTTATAAAATTCTCTGATGGTAGTTTATATTTCCATGGGATCAGTGGTGATATCCCATTTATCATTTTTTATTGTGTCTATTTGATTATTCTCTATTTTCTTCTTTGTTAGTCTAGCTAGTGATCTATCTATTTTGTCAACTAAAAAAAAGCAGTTCATGTATTCATTTATTTTTTGGAGGGTTGTTCGTGTCTCTATCTCCTTCAGTTCTGCTCTGATCGTTGTTGTTTCTTGTCTTCTTCTGGCTTTTGATTGTGTTTGCTCTTGCTTCTCTAATTCTTTTAATTGTGATGTTAAGGTGTCAATTTGAGATCTTTCCAGCTTTCTCATGTGACCATTTAGTGCCCTAAATATCCCTCTTAACACTGCTTTAGCTGTGTCCCAGAGATTCTGGTACACTGTCTCTTTGTTCTCATTGGTTTCAAAGAACTTCGTTATTTCTGCCTTAATTTTGTTATTTACTGGGGGGTCATTCAGGAGCAGGTTGTTCAATTCCCATGTAGTTGTGTGGTTTTGAGTGAGTTTCTTAATTCTGAGTTTTAATTTCATTGCACTGTGGTTTGTCAGACTGTTTGTTGTGATTTCTGTTCTTTGTATTTGCTGAGGAGTGTTTTACTTCCAATTATGTGGTCAATTTTACAATAAGTGCCATGTGGCACTAAGAAGAATGTGGATTCTGTTGATTTGGGGTGGAGAGTTCTGTAGATGTCTATTTGGTCCAATTGATCCAGGGCTGAGTTCAAGTCCTGAACACTCTTGTTAATTTTCTGTCTTATCGATCTGTCTAATTTTGACAGTGGGGTGTTAAATTCTGCCAATATTACTGTGTGGAAGTCTAAGATTCTTTGTAGGTCTCTAAGAACTTGTTTTATGAATCTGGGTGCTCCTATATTGGGTCCATATATATTTAGGATAGTTAGCTCTACTTGTTGAATTTTTCCCTTTACCATTATATAATGCCCTTCTTCATCTTTGTTGATCTTTGTTGTTTTAAAGTCTGTTTAATCAGAGACTAGGCTTGCAACCCCTGCTTTAGTTTTGCTTTCCATTTGCTTGGTAAATATTCCTCCATCCCTTTATTATGAACCTATGTGTGTTTTTGCACATGAGATGGGTCTCCTGAATACAGCACACTGATGGGTCTTGGGTCTTTATCCAGTTTGCCAGTCTCTGTCTTTTAATGGGCATTTAGCCCATTTACATGTAAGGTTAATATGGTTATGTGTGAATTTGATCCTGTCATTATGATGCTAGCTGTCTATTTTTCACATTAGTTGATGCAGTTTCTTTATAGTGTCAGTGGTCTTTATATTGCAGTATGATTTTGCAGTGGCTGGTACCAATTTTTCCTTTCTATATTTAGTGCTTCCTTCAGGAGCTCTTGCAAGACAGGCCTGGTGGTGACAAAATCTCTCAGCATTTGCTTGTCTGGAAAGGATTTTATTTCTCTTCACTTATGAAACTTTGTTTGCCTCAATATTAAATTCTGGGTTGAAAATTATTTTCTTTAAGAATGTTTACTATTGCCCCCCCAACACCCCCACTGCCCCTTTGACTTGTATGGTTTCTGCAGAGATATCCACTGTTAGTCTCATTGGCTTCCCTTTGTAGGCAGCCTGACCTTACTCTTTGGCTGCCCTTAACATTTTTTCCTTGTTAAGGAATCTGATGATTATGTGTCTTGGGGTTGATCTTCTCCTGGAGTAACTTAGTGGTGTTCTCTGTATTTCCTGAATTTGAATGTTGGCCTGTCTTGCCAGGTTGAGGAATTTCTCCTGGGTAATATCCTGAAGTGTGTTTTCCAACTTGGTTCTATTCTCCCTGTCACTTTCAGGTATAACAATCAATCATAGATTTGGTCTTTTCACATAGTCCCATATTTCTTGGATTCTTTGTTCATCCCTTTTTATTCTTATTTCTCTAATATTGTTTATACACCTTATTTCAGCAAAGTGATCTTCAATCTCTGATATCCTTTCTTCCACTTGATCGATTCAGCTATTGATACTTGTGTAGGCTTCACGAAGTTCTTGTGCTGTGTTTTTCAGCTCCATCGGGTCACTTATGTTCCTCTGCAAATTGGTTTTTCTATTTAACAGTTCCTGTAACCTTTTATCAAGGTCCTTAGCTTCCTTGCATGGGGTTAGGAAATGCTCCTTTAGCTGAGAGAAGTTTGTTATTACCCACCTTCAGGATATTATCCAAGATATAATCCCATTTTATAAACCTACTTCTGTCAATTCATCAATCTCATTCTCCATCCAGTTTTGCACCCTTGTTGGAGAAGTGTTGCTATCATTTGGAGGAGAAGAGACATTCTGGCTTTTGGAATCTTCAGCACTTTTGCACTGGTTTTTCCTCATCTTCGTGGATTTATCCACCTTTGATCTTTGAGGCTGATGACCTTTCGATGGGGTTTTTGTGTAAGGGTCTTTTTTGTGATGTTGTTGTTGTTGTTTTCTGTTTGTTAATTTTTCTTCTATCAGTCAGGTCTCTCTTTTGCAGGTTTACTGCAGTTTGCTGGAAGTCCACCCCAGACCCTGTTTGCCTGGGTATCACCAGTAGAGGCTGGAGAACAGTAGAGATGGGTGCCTATTCCTTCCTCTGGAAGCTGCATCCCAGAGGGGTACTGGCCTAATGCCAACTGGAGCTCTCCTGCATGAGGTGTCTGTTGATCCCTGTTGGGAGGTGTCTCCCAGTCAGGAGGCATGGGGGTCAGGGACTCACTTGAGGAGGCAGTCTGTCTCTTGGCAAAGCTAGTGTGCTATGCTGGAAGAATCCTCCTTGTTAGGATCAGCTGCTTTCTTTGCAACCAGCAGGCAGGAAAGATTAAGTCTGCTGAAGCTGTGACCAGAGCCACTTCTCCCCACCGAGTGTGATCTGTCCCAGCGAGATGAGAATTTTATCTGTTAGCCCCTGACTGGGACTGCTACATTTCCTTCAGAGATGCCCTTCCCAGTGAGGAGGAATCTGGGGAAGCAGTCTGGCCACAGCCACTCTGTCACACTGTGGTGAATTCTGCCTAGTCCAAACCTCCCTGTCTCTTTAGCACTGTCAGGGAAAACCGCCTACTAAAGCCTCAGTAATGGGGGATGCCCCTCATTTCACCAAGCTCGATCATCCCAACTCGACTCTAGATTGCTGCGCTGGCAGTGAGAATTTCAAGCCAGAAGTTCTTAGTTTGCTGGGCTCCATGGGATTGGGACCTGCTGAGTGAGACCACTTGGCTCCATGGCTTCAGCCTCCTTTCCAGGGGAGTGGATGCTTCTCCTGGCTTGTTGGGGTTGCAGGTGCCCCTGGGGTATGAAAAAACTCCAGCTAGCTCGGTGCCTGCCCAAACAGCCACCCAGTTCTGTGCTGGAAACCCAGAGCCCTGGTGTTGTAGGCTCACGAAGGGATCTCCTGATCATAAGATTGCAAAAATCCATGGGAAAAGCATAGTACCCCTGGGTGGGTAGCACAGTCCCTTACCACTTCCATTGATTGGAGGAGGGAGGCTTCCTGGCTCCTTGCACTTCTTGGTTGAAGCAATGCCCCACCCTGCTTCTACTCTCTCTCCATGGGTTGCACCCACTGTCTGACCAGTCCCAGTGAGATGAACTGGGTACCTCAGTTGGAAATGCAGAAGTCACCCACCTTCTGTGTTGGTCTTGCTGGAAGCTGCAGACCAGAGCTGTTTCTATTTGGCCATCTTAGCCCCTCCATCAAACTCAATCACTCTTAATAAACACAGTGCAATGTTCATATAAATATAAATATTTGAAACAGTTTATGAAAATACAAATATTTGATCCTGAATACTCAAATCAATTGTTTTTGGTACTATTGTAATTTGCAATATGACAAATAAAACAATTAGGAATGCATTAATTTTTCCTAAAGCTCTAAAAACTGTATAATGTATATTGAAAATATAATGGTATAGGACTTTAGGGAATAAAAGAATTTTCTTTATCAACAACATAATGAATTTTTCTTATTTCAAATAAAGTTCTGCATACTATATTTTTACTGAAGACACTAAAATATAGAATTTTAGAAGGCAGTACATTAATCATCATGAATGAATAATACATTAATTTAGTGCACAGAATAATCAAATTTCAAGTTTCAATAGAGTATTTCTTGTAGTTGAAAAACTTATATCGTTATATTTGTTTAATATTTTGCTGTATTTTTATAATTTGCCATATTCCTTTATATTGAGAATATTATTTCACTGAACATCCTGCTTAAAAGTTCATCATTTTTCCCTTTTAAACAACAGTAGAATAAAAAGCAAGCAATATAGTTTCTCATTTTTAATTGAAAAATTTACAAATAAGTACATTCTTTTTATTATTAAAAAGAAAGTACAGCCCTTGTAAATGCAATGTTTCAGAAGAAAACAGATAATGTAGTAGAAGGTTGCCAGAAACCTTTTTCATCTTTAAGCACAAATGAGTCACATAATTTTACAGGTAACAGTGTCTCCTGAAGAAATAGTCTCCAAAGTGGCTTTAGAGAATGCCAGAGGTATACAACTCAATTCATTCCATTGCAAGTGTTAAAACAACGTGCAAATTGTAAACAGCATTTTGTGATTTATCTTAGTGGTAATCGTTATAACTTGTTAATATTATACTAATGTAGTAAAACACAAAATGTATTAATCAATGAATAAGTATTGAAGTTATATTTTCTGATTAATTTACTGCAGACACATATTATTAAAAATGTTTGGAGCTTTTTCTCTGAGGAGTTTAAGAACAGAGGAGATGTTAGAAATCTTTGATCTCAATAGTTTTTTAGAAGAGAATGTTCAATATTTTAGTCCCTTCATAATTTCATGAAATGCATATTTCATTGAATTTATGTGTTATTCCAGATTCTTAATTCTCCAAGTTAATAGATAGAGCTAAAAGTTATTCCTTTTGAATTATATATGTTAAAATACCAAAAATATTTTACCATCTCATTTTCAATATTTGAGCATTTAAGTTTTTAATCTCTTTTCCAATTACTGGTCAAATTTTTCTACTTAAAAAAAAATAGCCATTAGCCTTTAGTTTGAATCTTATTTTCCCCTGAAAAACCCTGCTGCTAAGTGAACATCTGGTAAGTAACTTAAGAAATAGCAATTCTATTAATAATGGGAAAATTATATTTTATTCCTTCCCCAAATATGCAATTATCACAAAAAACACATTAATTGAAAAACAAAAACTATTTTACAGGTTATAAATATGTTGAAAGTAAACAAACAGAAGTTGTACATAATGTGTAATGTAATGTAGCGAACAACCTAAGAGGAAATGAAGATTTGATTGTGGTGGAGGATGGTGAAGGTGGGATCAAAGGAGTCATTCTTAGGAAGATAAATCATTCTTTCTGCACTATTTTCTTAATTCACTTTTCATCCTTTTGGAAGCTCATGGTTAGTGCACACTCAAACTTCATATAGAAATATGGTTATATCACAGTAAAGCAGCAATAGAATTAAATAGAGGCCCCCCAACTCCCCAAAAAAGAATGTTTGTTAACATTTGGAAGACCAAAACTAGTGGAGATAAAAGATAAGTTGTAGAAGAGGCTGTATCTTCAATCTTCTCACTTGCTGTATGCAAGAAATGTTAGATAAAACTTGATTATATGAAAGTTTAGCTCAGAATAAATATTAATCCCAGAAAGTAGGAAGGAAAGTTACAAACATTAAGAAAAATAATTTTTTTAAAGTATCTTGGTTTTTTAAGCAGATATCTTATTAAACTTGGATTTGCATTCATTCAAAACTGATAAAACAACCAGTCTTGCTGGTGTTGTCACTGTGTCTAAAATATTTATGAGTAAACACCAGGAAACAATGGAGAGTAAAATTTATGTCTGTCATTTAATCAGTGTTATAAGTTTTGTAAACATATAGTTTGTTAGGCCATTCAATCATTCTTTCAGTATAAATTAATCTGATTAAATATCTCTACATTATCCAAATAAATTATGCAATTGTAAGATGGACATATTTGTCTTTGAACCTAACTTAAATACTGAATCATGCCTCCCACCTAAAACAAGTTACCGAGAAAAAGTATCGACTGGGAATGCATACAATTTTCATTTCTTTTTCAAAAGTTCTGAGTAGAAAACTTATGTTTTCCCCTGAATAAGAAACTTCTTTTTTTGAATTCAAAAATAAAGTCTCTAGAGATAAAAGTATTACCAATTTGTCAAACTGGATAGTAATTTTATTCAATCAAAATGAAAAATTCAAAGAGAAAATGATGAATGATGCCAATAGTAAATGTGTTTTAAGTCATAGTCTGTAAAAATTTTCCAGGGTTATATCATGGCATTTCAAATTTAAACTTTCTTTCTCATATAGGCTATTTCACTTCTGTGGCATACATTTATATTAAACAAAATCATACTAACATTAATATCTATGTCTTAGGCTACATAAAATTTTAATTTTGGGAAAATAATAGAAAATCATTGAACACTAACACAAAACCTTTAGCCATATTCCTATCTGTGTGCACTATTTAGGTTACACCAAAATAAAGAAACATCTCCCTAATTAATAAATAAATAGAAAATAAAATAATAGGTGACTATTTAATATAAATTTGATATATCAGGCATAAATTACTTAGCAAAGGTTTGAATTATAGAATAAGTTTAATATTCTATAAAATATGTTTAACATTCTGTAATCAGAATATGTTTAAATAAATTAGGTTTTGTTACTTTTAGATGAATATTACAATATAGTGTAGGCTATCAAAATGCAAAAATAAAAAATAGAAACAAAACAAAAAATAAAATGGCCCTGCATATCTTCTCTGTTTTTTGAGAAATTAGACTATGTCCACACATTTCTCATTTTTGTGTTTGCCTTTACACACTCCTATGGAACACCAAAAAACATTCAATTTGCTTGTGGCAGGGAAATAATTACTAATTAAAAAATAGGTTTAAGAGAGACCTTTTTGATTGATTAGATTCAGATGCTAAACATATATTCAGAAAGTTGAGTTCTTTCCCAAGATCACTCAGCAAATTATTAGGCAGACCAGATATTTTACTCTAGGGATAGTATGCTTTTCAGTATACTAGGAAAGATGATATCCAGAACCATTTTTTTTAGATGAACTAAATAAAAACTATTTGCATAAGATAAGCTTGCATTTTTGCACTCATAATATACTGGATTATTTTTCCCAGGTTCTCACTCTGTCTTTGTAAAAGTTATACTTCAACATACTTAGTGACTCCTATTAGAATAAGCAACGTATATTTTTTGACAATGACTTGAGGATTGAGAATGTGAGTTACTTTGGCTAATGGAATATTGGAGAATATGACACAGAGGCTTTACTGTGTCTGTATAGTTGTCTTCTTGAGCTTCTGTCATCTACCGTGAATAAACCATGCTCTTCAGGGTGAGGAGGCATGTGCAGTAGACCTAACGAAAACATTGCAAAGGTAATAACACAAATGATTAGGGTGGTAAGCATCAGTGGATTTCCTCCTTATTGAAATACAAACCTAGCTTGGCTAGAAGACCTTTTAAAGAAAGAGTATGAACCCCAAGTTTGCACAAGAGTGTAAAATTTTCAAAATTCTAATATTGTGTGTGATTATTAATTTTAATAAACTTTTAAATTTCAGAATAGGTCTAACATTACAAAAATGCAAGTTTAGCATAGAATTCTCTTATATCACATATTCATTTTCCCCAGTTATTTATATCTTACATTAAGATGGTACATTTGCTACAATTAATGAAGCAATCATTATATGTTATTACTGACAGTCCATGATTTATTAAAAATTTCCTGTTTTCCCATAACATGCTTTTTACAAATGTTTTTAAAGTTTTCATCCTCGATTCCATGTTACATTTAATAGCCATATCCCCTTACATTTCTTATTGTTTTTGATGACCTTGGGGATTTTGAAGATTATGGATAAGGCATTTTGTGGAGTGTTCCTTAATTGTCATTTGTCTATTTTTTTCTCATGGTTAGATTGAGATAGTGTGTGTGCATTTACTTTTTTTACAGTTTATTGAGGTAAAATTAATATATTAAGAGCCACACATATTTGCTGTGTACATTATGATTCATTGGGATCTCACAATATCATGACATCATCAGCATAATCAAGGTGATAGATACATCCCACACCTCTTAAAGTTTCTTGAGTCCTTTTGTGTGTTTGCTTTTTTGTGTGTGTGACAGGAAAACTTAACATGAGATCTACCCTCTTAACAAATTTTGAAATGCACAGTATGGCACAGTCAATTATAGCCACAATGCTGTACAACAGATATCTAGCACTAACATTCATCTAGCATAACTGAAACTTCATACCCATTGGACAACAACTCCCATTTCTACCATCTCCCAGCCTCTCGAAACTGCTATTGTGTTGTTTGCTTCTATGAGTTTCACTATAATAGATACTTTATGTCAGCAGTATCATGCAGTATTTGTCTCTCTGTGACTAGTTTATTACGCTTTGCATAATGCCTTTGGATAATGTGTTTTTGAAAAAAAAGACTGCAGAGGTAAATTCCCATTCTCATTACATGTTGTTAAGGGAACATAACATCAACATCACTGGTAATGTTAACTTTAAATATCTGGCTTGAAGTAGTGTTTATCAGATTTTTCTACTCTCAAGTTATTCTTTTTTTGTTTTGTTTTGTCCTTTTACTTCCTTATTCTTTCCTCATTGAAAAAACTCAAGGAATGAGGATTTATGTTGAAGTCATTAATGACAAAGTAACTTCATGAATTATTTAGAATTCTTTCTTCTGCCTGGGATATTTGTCTGTACCCCTCCATTTACTTATTTATACCATCATTTGTTTACATTAGCACAGACACATGAATATTTACATTATATTTATGATTATAATCTAATAATCTTTAAATTCAAATTATCCCAGTTTACACCATTGGGAGCTTCTCCAGTTAGCTCCTATTTCTCTTTAACATGCTTGTATTTGTTTATTGGTCTTCAGGTAAACTCAATCAATAGTCAACCAGAATATGTTTAAATTTACCTCTAGCTTGGAAGTCCCAGCTTTGATTTGTCCTGCCTTTTTGAACCAAACCAATGTATTTCTTAAATGTAATTGATTGATGTCTCATGCCTCTCTAAAACATATACCAATCTATACCCTGACCACCTTGGGCACATGTTGTCAGGATCTCCCGTGTCATGTGTCATGGGCCATGGTCACTCATATATGGCTCAGAATAAATCTCTTCAAACGTTGTACAGAGTTTGGATTTTTTTGTTGACAAGAACTATACGTGAATCTTTCTCAGTTCTTTAATGTGAATTGCAAGAGATAAAGCCCATTAAATTATGTCCCACCCTCCCCCAATACTTTAGCCTTCATGAGTTTCTCACTATCATGTTAGTCCACACTAAGCTTCCAGCAGTTCATCAACATTACCAGTTAATGGTCTTACCAGTCTTTGGTTCCAACTGCTTTTGCTCTAGCTAAGTAGATCTCAGCTGAATTATGTCCCCAAATTTCAAAGTTTTTGCCTCATCTCAGACATTTTTGGTATATTGTGTCTGTATTTTTATTAATTTCAAATACTTTTTTATTTCTACCTTAATTTTACTGTTTACTCAAAAGTCAGGAGTAAACAGGAGTATTCAGGAGTAAATTGTTTACTTTCCATGTCCTGGTGCGGTTTTGACAAATCTTCTTGGTATTCATTTTAACTTTCATTTTACTGTCATTAATAGTATGCTTGATATGGTGTTGCTTTTTTGAATTTATTGAGATTTGCTTTATAACTGAGCAAGTGGTTGATCTTGGTGTATCTTCCATGTGCAGATGAAAAAAATTTATATTCTGTGGTTGTGGGTAGAATATTCTGTCCAGAGTTTCTTTGTTAGTTTTTTACCTTGATAAATTAACACTTTCAGTGGGATATTGAATTCCCACACTGTTATTGTGGAGCTATGTAAGTCTTTATGGAGGTCTAGAAGTACTTGTTTTATGAATTAGAGCATTCCAATGTTGGATGTGTATACACACACACACACACACACACACACACATATATGATATTTAAGTCTTCTTGTTGAACTAAACTCTTCATTATGTAATGGCTTACTGGATCCTCTTTTACTGTTACTAATTTAAAGTCTGTTTTATCAGTGATGAATTGGATATTTTGACTTTTTAACAGGACGTTTAGACTATTTATATTTAAGGTTGATATTATATTCAGGGTTGACAATACTATGTTAAGTTTTGATCCTGTCGTCATGTTGTTAGCTACTGGTTTTGTAGATTCTACTGTGTAGTTACTTTATGGGGTCTGTGGAATATGTACTTAAGTGTGCTTCTATTTTGTGGTGGAAATCATTCTTTCATTCTATGTTTACCACTCTCCTAAAAACCTTTTGTAAGACTGGTCTAATGGCAACAAATTCTTCTCTCATTTTATCATCCGGAAAAGATTTTATCTCTTCTTTGTTCATGAAATGTAGTTTGGCAGAATCTGATATTCTTGGTTGGAACTGCTTTTCTTTAAGAAAGCTGAAAATAGGCCCGGAATCCCTTATGGCTTGTAAGGTTACTGCTGAAAATTCTGATGGTAGCCTGATGGGGTTTTCTTCATATGTGTCCCGGTCCTTTTCTCTGTCTTTAACACTTTTTTTTCTTTTGTATTGGCCTTGGAAAGAGTGGTAACTATGGTAACTTTCTGTCTTGGAGATGGTCATTTGTAGAATATCTCACAGGGGTTCTGTAAATTTCTTGAATCTCCATGTTGACCTCTTTAGTGAGATTGGATAATTTTTTGTGGACTGTATTCACAATGTTTTTGAAATTGCTATATCTTTTTCATTCTCTCTCTGGAATGCCAATGAGTTGTAGGTTTGTTCACTTTATATAATCCCACATTTCACAGAGCTTTTGTTCATTTTTTAAAAATTATTTTTTCTCTTTATTTTTTGTCTGATTTAATTCATTTAAAGAACTAGTCTTTGAGCTCTGAGATTCTTCCTTCTGCTTGACTAGTCTATTGTTAAGGCTTCCAAGTGTATCTTGAAATTTCTGTAGCAAAATGTTTAATACAAGAAGTTCAGTAGGGTTCTAAAATTTTAAAAAATTGTTTAACGTATGTTCTTTGGACATTTCAGCAAGTGACACACATGGAAATATCTTGAGTATCAATACTAACTTTTTTGTTAATTTTTTTTTTAATCTTTGGTTTATGGAGCAGCTACTGAAATTGAGGCAGGAGAATAGTGTGTGGTGGCAGGGAATCTAAGGCTGATTTGTGCTGACTCCCTAGAACTGAATCAAAAAGAAAACACCACCTCTTCACACCCAAGTAAGAAAAAGATCAGAGGCTACTCTCTCTGCACTACATGCCAGATGAAAAATTGAAAGTACCTCTGAGTGGTCCCCTCCCACAACCAATCAGACTGGTCGTGGGCCAAGTCTTCATGTGTAACTTTGCAACTTCACTTTAGCCTTTGACTGGTCCCCTTCTACAACCAATCAGATGTTTGCATAGGATGGAACTCTGTTACTTCACCTCAGCCTCAGATGGGTCATCTTCTGCAACCAATCAGACTGGTTGTTGGCCACTCCTTCATTTATGTAGAGTGTAAAACAAGGAACCAATGGGAAACCCCTGCAGAGTATTTAAATCCCAGAAAAATCTGTAACCAGTGCTCTTGAGCCCCTTGCTTGAGCCTGCCACCACTCTGTGGAGTGAACTTTCATTTCAATAAATCCGTGCTTTTCTTTCATTGCTTTGTTTGTGTCTTGTCCAATTCTTTGTTCAAAATGCTAAGAACCTGTACACCCTCCACTGGAAACAAAACCACGTTAATTTTTAGATCTGCTTCTTAAAGACCTACAACAATTTGCTATGTATAAATCACCTGCGAAAATAGGTCTGCATCCTTCTACTGTTGATCTTTTGATTATATACTCATATTTCCACGAGCAGAGTAGTCGCTGCTTTCTTTAATTACCCTTCCTGAAAAAGTTACCCTGAGGCATGGTAGGGATCCTCGACAGTAATGATATAACGTAGAAAGGGACATTTAAACACAGCTGAGTGTCTCTTGTGATAATGAAAATGAGCACCGTGTTATAGCAGTCTTTATTTTCCACACTCCCATGTGTGCAGGAAATTGAGAATGAAAATTTTCAAGTCATACACAGTAAGAGAGAAAACTAAAGACACAATTTTAAGCACTGTGGTGTCAGGTTGAGCCACAGTACATTATGTCAATGATTTTATTTCCTCTGCAAGGCTCTGACAGGAAAGGCATATATCTTTACTAAACAAGAAAGAAAAGGTGGAATATATTTTATCTCATTAGAACATTTTGAACTAAAGGCACAATGGGGCCACTTAGAACATTAGATCCTGCTGCTGATTTCATATTTATTTCATTGAACTGACAACAAAGTAACTGATCTTTAACTCAGTGTGCATACAAAGAGTAGGAAAACAAATAAACCTGCTGGGGAGAACAGTGCTTTGAGAGTTACAGAACACTGCATGCTTCTGTCCTTTCAGAAATTGTTAAGTAGTAAAAATAAAAATACATGCTTAATCACAAATTAACTGTTTATGTTAAAAGCCTACAAAATCAGCTCTATTACATTCTAAGTGATGAGATGTCTTCAGTAAATCTGGGTTCAAAATACAACCATTCTATATTATCTTACATTTATGTAATACTAGTTTTTGTTTATCTTATCACCTTCAAGGAACACAAAATAATACATTAAGAGTAGTATTTATTTGATTTATGGTCTTTCTACCATTTCAAAGACACCTTCAAATATTTTCAGATGTTCCCAGGGTGTGTTTTATATAAGCCTCCACAACATATTACCACCTACATTACCAGGTCTACCAGGTGCCACTATTGGTTCTCCCCCATCTTTTGCCATCCTTAACTCGCATACATACCACTACTTTTCATCAGCAACTCTGAATACCACTAGCAGTGAACTGGAATCTTAAAATCCAAAAATAGTATATTTTCCTGAGTTTTTGTCATGTATAATTTACTTGGAGAAATATCAAAACAAGTCCTCATCCTACTAGCATCTTAGAGAGCTGAAGTAAAACAACTTTTTCTAATTTTATTTATCATCCTTTCTCTGGGATCTGTTCACTAGTTTAGGAAGCTAGGCTGGAATATTTTTGAGTGGCATGCATCACTTTATGTGAAAATGTTTCTTCTGTGAGGACTATGGCATTGTTACTGGATTAAATTATATGTGCTTAGTTTTTGCTTTAATATAAGCTTTGTCCTAGGGACCTTGTCAGTAAATCTCAGACATGGTGTTTTGAGACAAGCTGCGAAATTTCACCAGACAGGCATATATTAGTATGTGCCATAGTAATGACCCAATTAAGTTAAGTCTTGTATTTAAAAAATCCATAAATGTCTTATGTTTTTCAGCAAATGGGAGTCCCAGAGTCAATATAAATTACCTGCATGTAAAATTTGATGATATACTACACTTTATAAGTTACAAGCGAGTATTTTACGCAGAAGGGTTTTTTTAATATAAGAAAATAATGGTTACTTTAATTTTTGATTACATTGCTCTAATTTCATGAATATCATCACATGTGTACACTTTCAGTTATTAGGAAGCTGTCAGGTAACTGTGTGAACTTCTGTGAAACAAAATAAATGTTACAATTATTCCTAAGGAAAAGTTCATGTGTGAAATGAGTCATATTCTTAAGGAGTAGCTTATTTTCACCAATAATATCTTAATCAAGGATTCTGGGTTTTCTACAGATTGGATGAATGTTTTCGTTTGTTTTTTTTCTAAATTAAAAATTTCTTCTGATTTATACTGATTTAGAAATACACAAATTAAAGCTATAAACTTCTGCATTTTTTATTTCTTTGTTTTTATTACTAGCTTAAGGATTAAAATAATTTTCCTCCAAAAACTATATATTTTCAGAAAGCATGTGAGCTCTAGGTTTCAGTTATAGTAGGTATATGACATCCAAATTGTATACATTAAAAATAATTCTGGCCATTTATGTTTGTGTTACAAATAATTCAATATTTTATTTCACGTTAAAATAGAAAACATTTTTCTATAAAAACATAATTAGCACCATTGTAGTCAGAATGAAGATTTTTAGATGAAGATTTGCTGTTCTGTGATAATAAAAATTCCCAGAGGCTAGCTACATAACCTTTGGAAAAGTATAGTATCTTACCAAATTCCTAACAGACCAAAGGGAAGATACTTCATCAGATTTGGGAGTTGTCTATGTATAATATTTGTTTCACGTAAAATGTGTTTTTTAAAACTGTTGAAACAATGATTTCGAAAGAGCAGATATTCCAAAATTCTAAATGAATTTTGTAAATGTGAATGCCTGAAATGTAGAAAAAACAAAGGAAGGTCAGGTATATATCTTCTACTATTTTTATCCCTAGATCTGGAACTTTAAATTTTGATATAGAGGTCAAATTAGTGAAAGGAGGAAAGAAGTAAACTGAAAAATAATCAGCCCTCAGGGCTTTATGTAATGAAGCACACGTTTATATCTGGGCAGCCCATAGAGTAGTCTCAAGCTCTATGTAGATTCTCAACACAGAAACTATGGCTAGTATAATTGAGAAACTGAGATTTTAATAATATTTTAATTTTTAATAAACTTTATTTTAGAATGTTGTAGACTTTCAGAAGGAAAAAGTAAAGATAGTTCAGGGTTCTCATATACCTTACACTCAGTTTTCCTTAGTAATAACATCTCACTTTGGTAAGGTAAATTTATTATATTTAATGAGCTAACACTACTATATTATTGTTAACTAAAGTTCACAATTTATTCATATTTCCTAATTCTTTACCTAATGTCTTTTGCTAGTTCAAGAATTCCATACAAGATACCACATTACACTGTTACGTTTCCTTACGTTCCACTTGGCTGTGACAGTTTCTGAGACTTTTCTTGTTTTTGACTGATTACCTGAACAGTTTGAGGAGCATTGGTAATCTGGTATTTCATAGCATGTTCCTCCATTAGGATTTTTCTGATGCTTACCCAGATTTGAATGAGGTTATGGATTGTGAAAAGAAAGACCCCTGAGGTAATACACCATTCTCATCACAACACATTAAGGGTACCTACTATCAACATGACTTAGCATTGTTTGTGTTCAACATTATGAGCTGACTGAGGCAGTGTTTGATAAATTTCTCCAATGGAAAATTACTCTTTCTTCCTGTATTTCGATACAGTACTCTTTGGAAGACTGTCACTATGTACAACACTCACTTAAGAAGAATAGATTTGCATTCAACTTCCTTGAGAGGGAAGTAGTTAAACAAATTATCTGTAATTTTTCTGCACGGTAGATTTGTGTATTATCACCCATTCATTTATTTAATTGTTTATTTATATCAATATATACCTATGGATATTTATTTTATACTGTGGGTTATAATCCAAAAATATTGTATATATTTTGTTGCTAATATTTTTCTAATTTCGGTCTTGGGAGAATTTTTAGTTGAATTATGTATCCCTTTGACATAGCCCAGTCGTTTTCTTTCTACACTTCGTGTACCAGTCTTAGCCTCAGCCATTTATTCAAGAAGCCCTGGTTTCTCTTATTGGAGAACAGTGTTAATGCTTAAAATGCAGAAAATAGGTATGCTCATTGTCACTGAGGTGTTCTTGCTTCTAAGCAAAATTGTTTTTAATTTCAATTAATTCAATTTTAAATTCATATACTTCCATGTGGCTTGTCACTCTATTGTAATAAACAAATTCAATTGACAGATAAAAACACATTTTTGTGGCTCTTGAGTTAGAATATAAGGCTTAAAATTTAAGATCTGCCACTTACTAACTACAAAATTTGCCCAAGTTAATTCAAACTCTGCTTTATTCAAACACAAAGGAGTTTATTATTTTATTCTCTTTAAAATATTTTTATGGTCTTCATAAGAATATTTATTAAAGAAGAGATTATCATATTCTAATTCTGGGAAACACAGCTCAGCTTCAGTGTTCTAAGGAACTGGCCTTGCACTCAAAGCTAGCCTGAGACTTTCTCGTGTTGAACATAATTAATCTTAAAGAACAACATCAGATAAATTGATACCAAGGCAAATTTCTTTTAAAAAATTCAGTCTTCAATCTTGTTTGAGAAGAAAGAAGGACAAGTTCTATATGTACACCATGCAAATGATCAACTATTCAGTTGTCTTTGACTAATACGTACAACTCTTGCTTTCTTATCAATTATAGATTAAGCCTTTCTTCTAGATAAGATTCATATAGACACCAACGGAGGAATTACCTGTTTCTTGACAGCAACCCATTCGGAACAAAGCTCTACTCCCTGAACCTTCTGTAAAACCACCTAACACAAGCCTGATCATCTAACTCATGTCTCACATGAGTGATACCCTTCTCTGAGATGACAAAAATTCAACTTTGTCTACTGACTACTGGTACATACCCAGTAGTCTAGCTGGAGGTCATCCACACAGTGGTAGTATTATTTCTATAAAGGGCAGCCAAAGCTGTTGCTAGTTACTGTGGCTCTCATTCACGGGTTCCATTGACTAACTGTTCATCAGACTCAGAAAATATATTATCTGCTATTTCATGTAGATTAACTAATACCTACTGACACAGGATCCTTTCGGTGCTGCTTTACCAGCAGGGTCTCTGCTCGAGTTTTGCTCTAAGACCACTGGGCTGGCTCCACATACTTGGCCTGGAAGGCTGTGCTCGGCTTGCACCACCAGCCCAGATCTCACGCCCATCACATGCGAGCTGGGCAGGAGCGTCAAGGGGTGTGTGAGTGAGCACACATGAGGTTCAGCCACAGCACACAGCCAGGCACGCCGGCTGCTCAGAGGGTAGGGCAACTCCAGGTGCCAGCACAGACACAAGCTCCACGTGAGGCTGTGACTGGACCGTGCATACCTTAAGCGGATTCCACCTTGAGAGATGGCATATGGACAAGGGGAACACCATGGCACTTCAAAATTCAGAGATGCCACAAACCGTGGAGTCCCAAAGGGGATGCTGCAGCTCTGACTCGGGGACCCCCAAGGTCTGGAACCCCAGGAAGTGTTATGGTTCATTTATGTTTCAGCTCATTTATTCCCTCCTGCCCACACGCTTTGCAGAAAGGGAGCATGTTCCAGCTTGCTTGTTCCTGTTGCCTCACTCTGGCCTGTGGCTCCTGGGCTGACCTGACTCTGCTGTCATTTCCCATTATGGGAGGAGGCCACCCAGTGTGGGTGGAAGACAAGAGGGCTGCAGTATTACAGCTCCTCTCACACCTACTGTCCAACGGGTCCCATGTTCTTGTTTTGCATCTAAGAAGAATGAGGTTAGGCAGACAACCCGAGAGGAAGCAAGGTAGAGAGGAGTTTTATTGAGTGATAGGAAAGCTCTCAGTGGAGAGGGGATCCGAAGTGGGTAACCTGAAGGCCATTAGTCCCCAGATGTGGCTGACTCCAGGGTTTCCATGTGCTCAGAATGGGAAAGTGCATGCTGATTGGTCCATCGGCCGGCCTGGAAAAAGCATCATTTGATTGGCTAAAAGGCCTCAAGAAAGTATGTGAACTGGCTGTTTGGTTTTCAGGTTTTAAAACTGCCTTTGGCTTGAAGGTTTCACTGGGGACCCACCACTTCCCTCCTAGGAATTTGTCTGCCTCCTGCTGCTATCGTTACTAAGGTTGAAGTGACATCCTCATCAATTGTAATAAAATATTGAACATGACTTTTTTTCTTTCTATCAGGGGCTAAGGAATTAGTAAAAATGACTGACACCAAAACATATCAATTTAATGAATATAAAAGTGCTATGCAGCACTATGATGTTTGGAGGTGATTCAGTACAGGATAAGAAATTTAGTCTGGGGATGGGCTGGGGAGGAGTGGTGAAAGTGGCCTAGATTCCTTATAAAAACAAAATTAATTCTTTTTGCATGTTCTGGTTGAACTTTATTTGTTATCTCAGCTTTTAAAACGGATTGTAAAATATAAACCTCTGGTGCATTGTAAGAGGGTTTTTTCCTCCTTTGGTCAGAGATAGGCCATAGATTAGCCTTAGATCCTTTGATATTTGTTTTTCAAATCTAGTTTCAATTGACACTTTTCAGTTTGTATTTTATATTACAATAAATTATTAATGATATAAAACATTTATATGCTCCTATGATTTCAGAAAAACAAAATGTGCATATTATTTATCTTTTCATAAAAATCCTGCCTTTATAAATGTTATTTATGGTAATTTGTAATTCAGAAAGAAAAGTATAAAATAAGAACTACATATTGCAGTAACATACTCTACATGCTCTGAAATAAAGTAGGTCAATACATCAATCAAGGAACATAACATAAATCTAAACATCAGTGATATTCCCCAAATGAAAGATGAATGCAGGAGGGCAATAGCTAAGGTTATCTACCTTCCCAGGAGGAGTTCTGCAGTGCCCAGTTAACCCTTTTCTTTCTTCCCTCTTTTCTCTAACATCTCTGCAGCATTCCCTCACTTCCCACCTTTGCCTTATGTGCTGAGCAGTTATTCTGTGGAATGACCAAAGCAGAGGCAGAAGCTGGAGGCATAGAGGTGGATGAAAGACATCCATGCCAGCTAAATGTTTAAGCACCTGATTCTGAAGCATGAACATTTTAAACTGCACACAGCCATTTATTTTATAACTTCAAGCAAGGTTAACAATGTATTTGAAGAAGTAACACACTGATTTCCAGTCATGCTCATTTGTTAACAATCACTTCATGTCTTTTCTCCCAAGAAGAATTTGATAGGTGGCGAGGTGAGAACTGGTAAGACAGACTTTTAATTCACATCTTTGCCTGGAACCATCCTGAAGAACATGAGAAATGTAATTCAGACAGTTATTTACTTACCTGTTAGTGAAAATCTTAGATTGTCTGAATTGCCAAAACAATCTTTGTCATACTAAAGCTTAATGTTAGCACATAACATTTGTCCAATTAAGTGAAGTGCTCCACAGCCACCTGTATTTCTGTTGGTGTATGTGTCCCTGGGGTACAGTTAGTAGCATATAATAATTCAGAAATGATTGCCTGAAAAATTTTATTGGACTCACTCAGTTAACTCAGATAAAATACAAAGAAAAAGAAAATCTTCCAACAGACTTGCTGACTTTCAGTCTCAGGTGTTTGTTTTCTGCCTAGATATGCCTTGTGCAGTTAACAGGAAGAAGTATAGGTAGAATTAGCTAAATAACTTGTCTAATATAAAAGTTCAGTAAGTTAATTTTTTCAGGAAGTAAAAGCAGCCCAGCCCTTCAAATAAGGGCTCTTTTAAATATCGTACTTTGACTAGATGCTCTTTGTGAAAAAAAAAAGTAACCTCTGTATTCAGCTGGGGGAAAGAGAGCACACTCAAACTCATATTGAGCACTAATTAGACAAGAAATAAAAATAAGTAACTAGGTATTTTTTGTTAATTAAGATTTCACCTCATTGAGATCATATTGCTTGATGGAGGCACAGAAATACTAAAAGAATTTTTCCATATAACCAGCTGGATGACGTGACAAGCAGATAGCAGTAATAGTAGTGATAGTGGATTACTTAGGCCACTAAAAGTGAAGCTGGCAACCACTTATAGAATAGCAGTTTCCAAAGGATCTGTATCATTTGAATTAGTCCATTCCTCAAGGGATGAAGATTCTGATCAGTTCCCTAAGAGATGTGCTTCTCCAGACTCCTAGAACTAATTTCTCATAAAGATGCCAAGATGTAGGCTATAGAGATTTACATCAGAAATCAAGCTATTGCTATTCTCTCTTGTTCTCTTTCAATCTCTCTATCTTTTCATCCTTATGTGTCTCTCTCTCCCCTCTCTCCATCTCTTTCTTTCCCTATACTCCCTCAGTCCCCAGATAATTACTATTTTTTCTCTCCAAAATGCTGCCTTAAATATAATATTTAGGCAATAATTTAGACTTCTATCAAAAACTAGTTATGTTTATCTTTGTATTTATTTTCTAATCCTCCCATTCTACCTAACTCCTACACGGGTTTGGTGTCAAATTTAGTAAAAGAGCGATCACAGAAAAAAGAGTTGAAGAAAGAGATGCTGAAAATTGTTACATTGCTAAGATATATATACCCTGCCAAAAAGTTTCAAAAAAGGACGAAAAATTCAAGTCATTTGTTGGGATTTATCAGATATTTTTTAGAAGAGAATCTCAAGGCACATTTACATGCAGCTAGAGATTTCCTCTCTGATAATAAATATTTAGTTCCATTTAGAAGTAGGTGGAATTGAAATAGGTGTTTTGTTTTACTGCCCTGAATTTGAAAATTGAGAATAGTTTTTTTTTTTTTTTTTTTTTTTTTGCATACTGAATATGGAAAACTTTAACTCAGATTCTTAGAATGTGGGATATTTTGTCTATTAACATTAGGAAATTTGAAAATAATAATACTCTGCACATTAGCACTTCATTAATGAGGATGATGAAAGGCTTAAGAATATGAACTCTGAAGTCATGGAATTCTCTGTTTGAATCCTCTCTGCCATTTAGTGCAAGAAATGATGTGAGACATACTAAAGCTCCTCGAGATATGTTTTCATCTGTGATCTGATGCTTGATAATAATAAATGACTCACAGAGTTTTTTGGGGAATAACATGAGTTCATTTGTAGTGTCTGGTAAAGTGTAAGAGCTCAATAATTGTGACTGGCTAAGAGAATGTCACCATAAGGCAGGTGAATTGACCTTATAAATACCCTTAGTTATGTCATTTTAGATGGCCTATAAAACTTAAAATCTGCACTACATATTTTAACACTTCTGTTTGAATCATAGTCAAGTGTTTCATACATAATTTTTGTCTCCTTGAATACGGGGATTACATCTTTCTATGTTACACAATGTAGGCCATGATGAATATTTGCTGAATTGATGCTAACAAAAAAAATATTGTCACTTATAAGATTGAAAGTGGCTGTTATGCCTCAAATAATCCATATTTGCCTGCCTTAACCTATTACTGCTACGAGTAGTTTCTTTCTATTGGTATTAAGTGCATATCAGTATTAAGTGAATATAAAATATAAGTTTATAGTGCTAGAGCATGCTGCTACAATACCATGATGTAATGCAATGAAACATAAAATTTGGGACATAGATGCCTGTAGGAGGTCCACAAGTTATGAAAAATAATTCAAATTGTACAGAACACAATCACAGGATTAAGGAAAGCAATTGTCACTTGCCCTGTGTGGTTGTAACAAGAGCCAGAATGTGCCAGATGCACAGCTTGTCTGCAGCTGTTGTTATTTGAATCTTTTTTGCAACATCCATTTTCTCCTATAACTGTGTGAGATTTATTAGGTGCAGAGAGTTCATCAGAATTGCTTTTGTGTAGAGAACACTGGTATGATGGTTCTTAGATTTAAACCAGGCATGGGAAAATATAATCCAGTAATAATTTTGTACATACTGCTTAAGCCAGCCCAGATGCCTGTGTTGGATTAAGTTAGATATAAATTTAAAGTACTAATTAGGTCATGTTATGGGCATTGCCAACTTGAGCAGGAACCTTATGAATTGCTAAAAAGCCACTTGGTATAAGCATATGTTTTAAATGCAGTCTTCACCTGTATATTAGTCTATCAACCTTGACCTAACAAATGTGTATTTTCCTGTATACATTAGATTTTCTGCTTTAGTGGAAGATATTAGCTGAATAATACAATGGAAGAGTATACAAATGCACTATCTACATAACACATTTCAGAACCAGAGGCTGTAAAAGTGACTATAATTTCATGTGTGTATTCCTTGCTCTCATGTTTAAAGATACATCAACTATGTTGACTAAAAAATTGACTTTAAATTTCTGACTAAAATGATCACTTCCATAGAGAAGCACCTCATCTAGTTCACTATTTTGCTCCCTGTCTAGGAAGGTAGCTTGAGAGAATATTATAAGCAATAATTTTTGATTTGGTCAACTTTGATAGACTCTTTCTCAAACTAAAGCAACTCCAAATCTTTCGTTTAGATTAAGTTTACCTTTAAAGATACTTAGGGTCTTCCTTATTTACTGTTAGGATCCCAGGGTTGTTTCATTACTATTATTATTACCTGTCACTGATAGATCCCAGAATACTGACTCCTGCTATTTGATTCTTATTGCCAGAATTGCTCAATTTATGAGCATGAACTAATAGTTCACCTTTTCTGTTCTCATGGACTCAGTGATAAAGCCACATTATACCTTCTGATTCATAGACCTCCTCTAATAATACTGGCAATTATATACAATGAAAAGCTATAAATCCATTTGTATCCATGTAGCCCCTCTTTTATGGGCTGAGATAGTATATGAGGGTGTGAGTGTTGGTAGGAGAACAGGGGAAAGAATCTTGGTGGAAGTACGGATTAAAAAAATAATCTTTGTTCTCGAATGCATAAGAGTTTGTAATTTGACACATGATTGACAATACACATTACATATTTTCAATTCTAATAACTTTCCTAATTTACCCAAGTGAGTTGACTTTTAAAAATCATTCTCCCACTATATACTGGTCCAACAAAAATCCAGTAGTTCTCTGAATTCCTAAAACTACCTATGACAAATAGATTATTTGAAATCTTCAAATTAGATTTTAATCTACTCTATTAGTCCATTTTCACACTGCTGATAAAGACATACTTGAGACACTGGGCATTTTACAAAAGAAAGAGGTTTAATTGGGCTCACAGTTCCACAGGGCTGGGGAGGACTCACAATCATGGCAGAAGGCAAGGATGAGCAAGTCATATCTCCCATGAATGGCAAAGAGAGAGTTTGTATAGAGAAACTCCAGTTTGTAAAACCATCAAATCTCATGAGGCCCATTCACTAGCACGAGAACACCATGAGAAAGAACCGCCCCCAGGTTCAATCATCTCCTACCGAGTCCCTCCCACAACACATGAGAATTATGGGCTCTACAAGATGAGATTTGGGTGGGGATACAGAGCCAAACCATGTCATCATAAAATTTAAAAACACAATTTCTGTCGTCCATCACATCATATCTGCTTGTTGATACACATGGTTAGCTGAAAGGACTGAAACATAACTTCAGAATCTTTGCTTTTGCCATGCAAGATAACAGTAGAGATAAGAGTTTGCTCCATCTCAGTTTTTATTCAAGTTACAAGTGTCCTATGGCTTCAGATGTGGTCATATGTCCATCTGTTCTGATTCACTGTGCCTAGATGAATTAGGATATGTCATATAATCATGATTGGCATGGGTATCTCTGGATGGTAGCACATTTTTCAGTGAAGAGGAAACATTGGGAACTATCTTAATAACTCAAAAACATACTAAAAAGAAGAATGCACTTTTCATTAAAGATCACTAGTATATATTACCTTTATTGTCAGAACATAGAACATATCAAGCACATATATGTGCTTGATAACTGTAGGTTATCTTATAATCAAAGAAATTATACTGTATAAAATCTGGCACCTCTTCTGAGAAGTATGAACATTGATTATGTTGGTAGTTGGCTGCAGTAACGGATGTCAAAAATGTGGGACCTGAAATTTAGAGACAAGGACGATGGTACTCCCAAGAAATAAAGAATTTTTGTGTGTATGTGTGTGTATGTGTGACTTTCTAATCAGTGTGATTCCAAGAAGAGTGAATCTGTTGGTCACATTTATAAATTACTATGTTTTGTGTGTACACAATTATTTTTAATAATGCCTTGTTATATGAAATTCAACTAAAGTATTCCTCCCTGGAATATCACCAAATTTCAAAGTCACTTTCATTAGTTTCCAGACATCTCTTTGATTTATTCACGTCCAACTGAAAAGGAAGTAAAAAGTGAGAAAATTTAATTTGTGACAACTATGTTTTTAATTAATTGATTTTTTAATCATAATTTCTCTGATAATTTTTAAATAATTCCATAATAATGATTCCTTTCACTTTTTTTAAGGATCTTGTAGGTTAATACTGCTTTTTATTGTATGTTCTTTGATAGAAAATTTAGATACATTAGGCTCATGCCGGTAATCCCAGCACTTTGGGAGGCCGAGACGGGTGGATCACAGGGTCAGAAATTCGAGACCAGCCTGGCCAAAATAGTGAAACCCCATCTCTACTAAAAATACAAAAAATTATCCGGACATGGTGGCGGGCACCTGTAATCCCAGCTACACGGGAGGCTGAGACAGGTGAAATCACTTGAACCCGGATAGACGGAGGTTGCAGTGAGCCGAGATGGCGCCACTGCACTCCAGCCTGGGTGACAGTGCGAGACTCTATCTCAAAAAAAAAGGAAAAAAAAAAAAAAAAAGAAAGAAAGAAAATAAACTTTAGATACATTATCTCAACAGAAAAAGCAAAAACAACAGGTCCTTCCTGTCATATGTATTTAAGTGACTGTCAGGTTTCCACACTAAGCTTTTTCCAATGTTTCAGAACCTCCCTTGAAGAATAATAGCATGGTTTTATGAGAGTGGCAATTTGCATGTATAAATTGCCAATGATTTGGTTATTTTGTAACTCACTTTTTGAACTATAACTCTTTGCCCTAAGACTACAAAAATATTGACCAAGAATTAAGCTAAGGAATCAAGATTAATAAATGATTAATAAATGTTGCCTTTAATTTTGGAACACAGACTAATGGTAATACTCAAAGTGCCTTTATAAGGGGTATAGTGGTCTCTTTTATATCATGAGAATAACAATAATAATGATTGATCCAGTTATTTTCTCAATAAATATTTTAAGCATTCACTGTTTAGGAGTTTGGCTAGATACAAGGAAAGAATCACAACTAAGACAGAAAAAAGTATTGGTTTTAAGAAACATATCAGATATTAATTATATTTCAGAAAATTATTAAGTATAACAATTGATAATAGCTGTGTTTTTCCTTTCAATTAAATGTATTATTTTAAAATATATTTATGGTGTTTAAACACTCATATCTTTATTACTTCTGTTGATAACATAGGCAAGGTAATGAAAATAGTATTGTTGATTCATTGGTGAAAAAATGTATAGTTTTTTAACCTTTAATTTATTACATTCAGAGTTCAAGAAGAATGAGAAATATCAGTGAAACTTTGGTATGAGGCTCAGGCAATAAAATTACTAAATTCACATGTACAGTATTTTAAAATACTTTACATCTCTTTGGTACAAGCTTAAATTGTTAGAAAGAAGGCATATATACACTTTGTCATGTTTTATAATAGTTTTAATACACCGGGAACAAGAAGTAACATATTATGATAAAGTTGTAAGCAAACGGATTTTTATTTAAATAACTACATAGTTCTTAAAATGCCATTGACATTCTCTGTAAATGTAATTCATAGTAATATAATCTTAATTTTCCATTTTAATTCGAACTTCTTAATTTTGCAAGTAACACATTTTTAAAATAAGCATTAACTAAACTCTGAAACGAATCAAAATTAGCTATTTAGTAATTGTTTTCATTTTGTATGCATAAAATGTCAATAGTCTTTTAGAACTAGAGTACAAAGGTTTTATAAAACATTTGCTTAAATTAGATCTATTCAGGGATAAATATTTAGTTATACATCAAAGAAATGTTCTGTTTTACAGAGAAATTATACCACCACTAGACATATTTTAATTAGTTAACATTAAAATTTTTAAATATAAAATATCTTTTAAAATGTTGATGCTAATTTACCTTTAAGCATACTGACCTTATCTTCATAAAGTATTTCAAAATATTTGTTCAAATAAATATTTTGATTTAGAGTGTTTTCATATGTACCATACACAGAATCATACTGTGTTCATTCAAAAAATATCTTAAACATTATTTGATCCAATCTTTTTGTTTAATAGATGAAGAGAATAACATCCAGAAAGTTCATAAAATATTTATGGATAGAAACCAGGTGTTTTTACTTCCTGTCACATATATCTTTTGTTATACATTTTGCAGCTTTGTGAGTTATCAATTGCCATCAAAATAAAATGCTGTAGAGTCTCAATATTAAAAATACTTAATCATTCTATTACATTTGATTAATGATTTAGATGACACATAAATATAATGTTTAAATGTAACATGTAATATTTTTTTCTCCTGTCTTTACAATTTTCTGTGGTTTTATGTTGTTTAGTACTTAAAATTGAAACTACTTATTTCTTCCTAAACCTTTAACTACTTTTAGATGGTGTTTAGAATTCTTGCAGTAGCATTACACAATTGCTCTTAAAAGTGGTAAAAGCGGTGACCTACCTACCTAGCTTGAAAGATTTGTCTATATGATATCGGCCCATAGTTCCCATTCTCATGCAAATAATAGGGTTATAATAGTTATTCTCTCTATATTGTAGTATGTATTCCTCCTAAGGGATGCCTTTCTTATGAACAATGAAGATAAACAGTAACTTTTCTCATGGAATTATTAAGAAAATTGTATGAAATCATATAAAGAGTAATGTATTACTTATCTTGGGAAGGTAAAAATTTTCAGTGTCTCTCTGTCACTGGACGTAGTAGAGACAAACCAGAGTAGCACGAGGAAATTTGTAATATTTTGTTGGCCCAAAATGTGGACAGTGATGAATTCCCTAAATATATTTCAAATATTTCTCATCCAGATCACAATACATCCAGTGTTCTCAATTAGTAATACAATATTGCATCCCAAATTAACATGCCCTCTAAACCCTGAAGCAGTCATCCTGAGATGTAAGGGAATTCTGATAACTTCAGTATAAGTGAAGTATGCTTTCAATGATTTTGAGGAACTTTCTACTATAGAGTGTTTGGCAACTTGTAATCTTCAGCATTCTGAATGTCACCAAAGGACTCTTTCCCATAACAAGCACAATTAAAGTTGAGGTATACCAACATTTTAAATTTATGTGTCAACATGTACTCCAGTATAAGAAGAAACAACAGTACTTTAATATTGATAAAGCATCAGTGAATTATTAAAAAATAACTTACGCTGAAACATAATTTTTGTACTTAAAGAAAATGTTGGTACTACTTCTTAATTTTCATTCCTATTTCCCTAATAAAGGCTTATCAACACCTGGCTGGGGGTCTGAGTCGAAAGGAAAGTTCAAAAGGGAGACATCTTTATCATTACTCTTATTAGCTATTTTGTTGCTCACGTGGAAGAAAAAAAATTCAAGGATATATGAGCACCAATGAAAGAGACTGCTAAAACCCCCAAAACTAAAATACTTACTATAAAATTTAAATATGCATGTGCTACAAGATCATTGTGAATAACAATTTTCACAACCTTGAGTGCCTGCTAATGTATCTGAAATTGTTTTTACTGCCTGAACATGCTGTAGGGAATCTGTGAATGAAAAAAAATTTAGGCATTAACTGAAGAATTCCTAGGTGAATAAAGATAATCAATCACTCTTAATTCCATATGCTTCACAGATTATGAAATATAAAAACAAATGTATATCAATTAAATATATATATCATCGTTTCATATTTTATATATATTATAGTCGAACTGCATATACGTGTGTGTGTATGTGTGTGTTTATGGGTGAATTTTTCACATGTATGTTTGCTCAGACTACTTACATCATAGATTTCTAAGGCAAATGTATGACTTTATTTGCAGCCTAATTATGTTATTTAAAACTATTATGCTTTGTGTTAAATATTGTGTGTGTCTTGTCCATATCTCGTTTACAGCCTAGTGTACCCAGCCTTCAGTTACTGTGGGTGTTAGCTGTGAACAGCTCAAGAGTGCACTCTTACACTGAAAAATACTCCTGGCTAAATTTAGTCATTTGAACCAACCAGAAATATCTCACAGTTTTGCTTTTCCCCTAGGCAAAGTGTGAAGTTCACAATGGACAGATATAGGGATATAGAAAAGTGGCCACCTTCCCTCAAGTTAGGGCAACTTTGTATTGCCATTCATACACTTGGGGTCTCTATTGGGACAGTCTGAAGCCAAAGGTCAATTGAAATCACATTTTTATCTGTATTTTTTTGTACTCAGTCTTGCATTCTTCACTCCCTCATGGTTTCCACTTGGCAGATTTCCCTCAATCTGTCATTTGCACAATGACTTGTTTTAGTCTCTTCTTCTAGGGAGCCTGAGCCTGGAAACAACAATCTAGCTACCAACTTCTGATAGGCAATTACAGTCAAAATTGGCTATTTCAAGAATCAACGCATATGCAATTTTGTTTAGTTTTTACTTAACATCCAAAGAGGTCGGTCCTAAAGAAGCTCAAGATTATAAGAGAGTTGGGAGAATGTTCCCCATAGGTCTCATGTTTCTGCACATCTTTTATCCATTTTTGTGCTGAAGTATTGTTTCAAGGAAATTAATATAGTGAACAACTTGGAAAGTTAGTGTGAGTGACTGCCTCCACGACAGAGTGCAGATTGTTTACTGTTCAAAGTGTGCACAAAGTACCATCATCTGGGGCAAAGTTTAGTCAGGTTTGGTAGCAACTTCCTTGTATGATGGGGAATACCTTACACTTAGGGTTTCCTTAACTGTGACATAAACTTACTGTCTGTGCAGCATCCAGAGCTGCTCTCCGTTGTTCTATGGGACTTGGGAGTGGGGAGGAGAACCAATGCAAACATAAGGGCCATGCTGCTGCTTTGCTGTGAGTAACACAATTCTATGTCTCTGCCCAGGGAGTCGCTTGTATTTTTCCAGCACCTCTGAAATAAGACACTAATAGGGAACATTCTCCCATATTTCCTAAAATCTTACCTTCTTTAGGAATTCTGGAAACCGTTAGGTAATATCCTTTTGAAAAAGTTTAAAATAACAATAAAATATCAGATCTTTATTCTATTTTAAACTTTTTCAAAAGGACCCTCCTTAGGCATATAACTTATCTAATAAAAAAAAGTGGATAGAAATTCTAGAGATTATGCTAAGATCATATCTACAGAAACAGATTTATAAAAAGGAAACAAAGAATGAGCATAACATCTTAAGTTACCTTTAATCATTTGATCAGCGTCAGATTTCATTGTTTAATGAGATCTTCCAATATGAATGTGATCTATCACAGAGTTAATTAGCAAATGATAAGAAAATAAATGTCAAACTTACCAGTAATGTATACACAGAAATACTCAATTCAGGGTGAAAGGCGCTCATTTGGCATCCTGGACTCTGAAGATTTCTCATACCCATACCTAGCAGAGAAGGAAACAATCAGCTACATGAATTTAGACATTGCTTTTTATACATTTTTACAAATATAGTGGCCAAGCTGATAATTATGCAATACATACAATGGTGACGTTCGATAGTATATAAATTTCTCCCTAACTTATATTACCCATTTGCATTCTCCACTGAAGATTTTAGGGAGATAAGAGACATAACTAGGTTTTTCACATTCAATTCGTACTAGCAAAAGGTGGTAGAGGAAGAAAAGAAAAAAAGTAAGAGAAGTAGAAAGGAGGAATGGTCCACTAGTGGTGAGAATAATTCCAGCCAAGTGAAACTTGAAGATGAGGATAAGGTTTATGTATCCCGTATTCCCCTAAGTATTAGACTCTTGCTAGAGTGGAAATTTGGACACCATCTCACAGCATGTGTTCAGCACAAGCTGTCATTTTCTGTTAATGGTTTATACCTCATGTATGTGCACAAAATGTTATCTGTTTTTCCTCTACTTCTTAAGCTTAATAAGAACTACATTTTCAGATTAAAAGTGAAAGAACTAAATTAATGAATTGTCTAATGTGGAGTTCAAGATTCTCTAGAAACAAAGATGCTACCAGGAAGTACCCTACCCAGAATTGAGAGTTTCTCTGTGTACACTGTATTAGTAACATTGAAATAGCCTTTCTCATTTGCCAAAAATATCTATGCTAGATAACATCTAGGACTGAACTTTCCTTTTATAGGCAAATCTGACCAACTCTGATCCTTTGAATGATATGTTAAGAGTTTTGATGATGATATGGTGCTCATATGTAATCATTCTGTAAAGGTTCTGTTTTACTCATCATACCTCAGATGGAGATTATGTTGTAAATAGAATTTTAACTACCTCAGTGAAAGAAACCATTAATGAATCAAATGCTAATCATGTATTCTATCTCTACTTGCATCCTGATTTAGAAACTTGATGGGCATTTTAGAGTACATTACTTAAATCAGTGTTTCCCAAACATGCCTAGTTGCAGAGTACTAGTTGGAAGCATGGAATCCCGGGTCACAACTTAGAAGCATGGAATCAGTATCTCCTGGGGAGGAGTCTGAAAAAACTGAGTTGTAAATAAGAACCCATATATGTCTTAAGAACAGACATTTTTGAAAATTAATTGCTTTATCTTTTCTATTATTTTGCAAGCTGTACGATGTGGCATTGTAGTGCTTCAAATATTGTTAGTGAATAACAATATTTCCTCATGTTCTTTAAGTTTTAAAAGAGGATAAGTAAGGAAATGAAAATGGCCATAAAAGGAAAAAGAATGACAGATGATGTGGTTTGAATGAGGTATGAGAGACAAAGATAAAAAATGGCATATTGGACAATAACTGTCCCCAGATTCCCAAGTGAGTAACAAGGACACTTTTTTTTTCTAAAAGAAAGTATCGATCTAGGTTATGGATGGCAGTAATAAATATCACTGAGTCGAGAAGGAATCACTGAAGACATCTTTTATTTCTCCTCTTCAGTTGACATAATCCACTAAAAACCAACAACCAGTTGTTCGGCCTTCTCAATAATTTTGGAGTCAAGGTCATATATTTCCAGGGTGTTTAATGTTATGGTTGGCAAGACAACATCAGGAGGCTTTCTAAAGTTGATATGGATTATGTGTACTGCATTGCTTTGATCACTCATCTCTGTCACTCTGTCTTAGGGAAAAGATAGGTTATTTTGACAGGGCTTCTTCTTTTAAATTTTATCTAAATACGGCCAAGTAACATGTTTTGGGCAATTTGTAGTAAATAATTCACTGCATATTTCTAAATAGATTCTGATAAGCTTACTGATTCATGCTTACCAGGCCATCTTTTGTGAAGCTATATTTTTACTTCCTAATATTAAAAATAGAGGCCATGAGTTCCTACCTCTAGTAGCTTGAAATAATCATTTTCAGAGTTGTTGCTTTTTGTAAATAAATGTGTTTCAGTCTTGAAATCAACATTTTATTACATTCATATTTTGAAGAATAAAGAGGTTCTTAATTTTGCTTGGTTTTAGGTTGTTTATCATAGAAAACAAGGTAAAAGCATGGATTTGTGAAAGACGTCTCATTTAAATTGCATTTTGGTATGAGAAAGGAGAAAAAAAGTTGAATCTGTATTTGCAGGAGAATGTCATGTATTTGGAAAAGAATGTCATGATAATAGATTATATACAAAAAATCCCTCACTGTATGAGAGAATTAAGAATTTCGATAATTTGACAATTGGTAGAAGTATTGTAGCAGGGTGTTTTTCATCTATCATGTATCCAGCAGACAGATGATAAATCAAAGCAGATGGAGAACCAGGATCTGTGAAAAATGCCTGGAGTAATTTCTAGGTGATAATTAATAAAAGTAATATTTAGAGAAAGAAAACTAAAGGGTTTAAATTGACAGTGATATTCATTATGGGCCATAAATTTTCTCTGTTTGAAAATTTGCTTTATAGACTATAAATTTTTAGTTTTTTCTTATTTTACAAAGAACAGATAAAGCTACTCTTCTGTTTTGACTTCTAAACAGTTGATTCATTTTATATAAACCATTAGTACTGCAAGTCTTCTTGAATCAAGCCACCTTTATCACCAACCAGGCAGGAACCCCCTAGAGGTAGAGGGACATGTTTGGGAAGAATATTAAAGCATCCCTAGTGCTATCTCTGAAACAGAAGCTTTATAAGAATTGAAAATACTATGCCTTTCTGTTCAGCCTTAACGTTATTGGTTTCTGTGTTAATGTGTTGTTCATTGATGTTACAATTATCACCCTTGCACTTAATAAAATGCAATCTTGTTTTCAGCTAAATCCTATCAATTTTGTCTCTTCTTCAAACTTAGGCAAACTGTTTCAGTTTCATCAAATCCTGGGATGTTAGAAGGAGCTAAATTTAACAAAATACAAATAAATGTTAGCAATACTTTTAAAGGTAAGCATGCTAAGCCAGTCTTTACCCTGTCACACATATTAAAAATTATGAGCCCGGCGCGGTGGCTCACGCCTGTAATCCCAGTACTTTGGGAGGCCGAGGCAGGCGGATCACGAGGTCAGGAGATCGAGACCATCCTGGCTAACATGGTGAAACCCCGACTCTACTAAAAAAAAAAAAAAAGAAAAGAAAAAGGTAACTAAATGGAACATTTGAAACTGTTTTCTTTTTTTTTTTTGGAGGGGAGAGGGAATGGAATTGTTTTAATTCTGTATAGTAACAAGGGTGGGGGAAAGACTGGCTTCTGCACATAGGTATATACTGTCAAATATCCCCTTTTGCTCTCTGTGAGAGAATGAGACCATGTTTCTGCCTTTACTTCAACTTGCAGTTGATGCTTATGATCATCTGCAAATACATAACTACACAATCACCATGGTCTGGTGAATTTCCCTTGCTAGTAGTGATATCAGAACCTTTGACAGCAATCGTAGGTGGGTTAGCTCAACATGCTCTTTCAAGCTCTTTGAATCATATTCAAGAAAAAGGGAATGGTACACTTTAACTAGGAAGCTTGGGACACTTTTATGGGTCCCAGATATAACAGGGAAATCTGGAAATTAAAGTTCTTTGTGTGTATGGATCATTCAAGAGTACCTGATCCCAAGTCTCTGTGCTTTACTCCTTCCAAATGAAAACTCTGATTTTGAAAAAGTAGATTTGCTAGGGTTGAAAATTCCACCATCTAACTAGCCCTGTTAGCATTATAATTTCATTCTAGCTCTAATTTTCAACTTTTGCTGGCCTCCAGAATAGGGAATTAGAGTCTTTATATATGCTCCAAATACTCACTGACTTTCATATTTGGCTTTGTATTTCGGATAGCTCTGAAGAATCTCCATGAAGTATGCAGGACACATAAGTGCTTTTTTTTCTCTCTCTCTCTCTAAAGTAGATTAACTAAATTAAATAGAGGAGGCAAGTTGGTAATTTGATTCATTGCATTTCACCACCAGCCTTTGTCCCTCTTTTGTGATAATCTGATATCTCTCATTGCTGCTGTCATGTTTGTCTTCAACTGTGAGTTTTGTGATTATTATTTTTATTGCACTTTTTAATGTTATTTTTATGTTAAATTGCAACAATAAGAAAATAAAGGGTATATCGCAAGTCATGATCAGCTACAAGTACATAACCATGGGATCTCCATGGACTGGTGAACTTCCCTTGCTAGTGATATTGGAACCGTTAACAGCAATCAGAGGTAGGTTAGCTCAACATACGCTTCACCAGGTCCCCAGAGATCCTGAATCAATGCCACCTAATTATGAGCTAGAAGTAGAATTTACTGGCGCGTTCAGGAATTTGTAGGATGGGTTTAGCATGAAAGGTCTTAAGGAAATCACTGCTTGTCTCAGAGCTGAGGGTATTTATTCTTTCTTTACTTGGTGATACAACATTGAGGAAGCTTAGTGGCTTGACTGCTCTTCATTATGACCAAATTCTGCAACATGCACCATGTCTTTCCACCTTCCTGCTTGTTCCCATGTAATTCTGAACTAAATTAGATTGCCCCAAGCATGAATCCACTGCTTAATTTTTAAATTCTCATCCTCATTATATTTCCCAATCTCATTCTGTCAATAGTCTCTTTCCTTTAAAACCCTTACTCATAGAAAGTTTTGGAACACACAAAAAAACCCACAAAACAAACAGAACAACAACAACAAAACACATTTTCTTCTTAGACTAATTATTTCTAAACACATAATTGCAATAGAATACAAGCAATTATATTTTTTATAATAAACTTTAGCCATAGATTGTGATTCCTTCAGTCTTTATAATTGGTTATTTTAATAGTTGTGCATATTATCTCTTCATTATTGAGTTCTACCACATTTCAATATTGTGCATACTCTACAATAAAAATTCTTCTGGAATATAACTTTTGTATTATACTGAATAATTTCCTTAAGGCAAATTTTCAATTGTGTATTAAAGTTTGTGGCAATTTTTATAATTTTGATAGGTATTGCAATCCTTTATCTTTTATTTAATAATGCATACACATAATAAAAATTACTACAGATATTTTGTTACCAAAAAAAAGCATTGCAGATCTCCAGTATTACTTCTAAGGGACAATAATATTTTAACATTGTGTTTTAAATATAGTTGTTTCCTCTATTTAGCTTATTATTATTATTATTATTTGAGACAGAGCCTTGCTCTGGTGCCCAGGCTGGAGTGCAGTGGTGCCATCTCAGCTCACTGCAACCTCTGCCTTCCGGGTTCAAGAGATTCTCCTGCCTCAGCCTCCTGGGTAGCTGGGACTACAGGCGCTGGCCATCACGCCTGGCTAATTTTTTGTATTTTTAGTAGAGATGGGGTTTCACTGTATTAGCCAGGATGGTCTCGATCTCCTGACCTCGTGATTCACCCACATAGGCCTATCAAAGTGCAGGAATTACAGGCGTGAACCTCTGCTCCCGGTCCTATTTAACTATTTAATATGTTTTTACAGCTGATTATTCTGTTGGAATTTATTGTTTTATTTAAAAGATGAATTGCTTACTATCAAAGATATTTTTAATTGGCATGATTCCTATCTATGCCTTTAATAATAAATCATTTTTCTGATTTTTGTTATTTGAATTTTACTTTTTATTTATTTATTTTTTAATGCTTTGAAATGGAGTCTTTCTCTGTCGCCCGGGCTGGAGTGCAGTGGTGCATTCTCGGCTCACTGCATCCTCCACCTGCCAGGTTCAAGTGATTCTCCCTGCCTCAGCCTCCGAGTAGCTGGGATTATATGCACGCACCACCATACTTGGCTAATTTTTGTATTTTTAGTAGAGACAGGGTTTCTCCAGGTTGACCAGGCTGGTCTCAAACACCTGACCTCAGGTGACACACCCGCCTCAGCCTCCCAAAGTGCTGGGATTATAGGCGTGAGCCATCACACCAGGCCTGTTATTTAATTTTAAATAATAGTTTAAATAATAATAATAAATTCAAATAGTAATTTAAAATATTCTGAATATTAATTTCTGATTATTCATTTTAAACTCTGCCTTATGGATTCCCAATATATAGACAAACACATTAGCTATTCTATCTCTCTCTCCATTTATTTATCTACATTTCCTCTCTCAAATTCTGTCAGATTTAATGATAATTTGACATTTTTCAGCTGGTAATATTTAATTTTAGCTTAGTAACATTAGTAACAGTATCAATTTTATTCACAATTTGCTTACAAATTTATTGTAATAACTTAAAATAATTATAAAATATTTATTTAAATGTAAATCTGTGTATTTTTGCTGTAAAGCCATAAAATGTTCTCAAATTACTTACTTTCTTTGGAGATCAGTGTGATTTGATTCTTGTGCTACTCTAAAAAGAGTGGGTTCACTTTTTTAAAAATGCAACCTCTTATGAGAAACATGATATAGTGCAGATAATACGTACGTATTCTTTATAGGTTGTCTGTTTATTTAATGATATTCTGAAATTCAGTTCACATACATTTTTGCCGTTGTCAGGGAAAAATTGTATGCCTTTGGTCCTAATTTTTCTACTTTTTAACTATTCTATCTAATTAATTTGGTTCATCTACTTTAGGAAAAAAAGCACACACACTTATGTGAACCGCATACGTAATGGAGATTCTGCAGAGCCATCTGAAATATAAAGCCCCATGTGAAAGTCAGTATATTTTGGGAACATATATAAAAACTCTAAATCCCTGTTCTGGAGGATGGCAAAAGTTGAAAATTAGAGCCAGAATTAAATTATAACGGTAATAGGACTAGTTAGATGGTGGAATTTTCAACCCTGGCAAATCTGCTTTTTCAAGACCAGAGTCTTCATTTGAAAGGAGTAAGACACAGAGACTTGGGGATCAGGTACTCCTGAGTGATTCACACACAAAAAAACTTTAATTTCCAGATTTTCCTGCATCTCCGGGGCCCATAAAAGTATCCCAAGCTTCTCTGTTAAAGTGTAGCATTCCCTCTTTCTTTAATATGATTCAAAGGCCTTGCAAGATGGCATTGAGTCCATTATCTATACTCACCTTCCTTTCTTCTAACCTGCGCCATAAATAGGATTAGTCACAAAACATCCTACCAAGGAAAGTATTATGCCTACTGAAAGAAGAAAGGAACTATACCTGGAAGATGCTACAAGAGAATTATGGGCCTGGATCTTGACATACTGATCAAGAGGAGTAAAACAGAAGGTTTGATAACAAAGGGTCCATCCATATGGGAGCATACTCCTACAGTACAAGAGTTAGCACCTTAACAAGTAACCCAAGGAAAGGTGTTAATTGCTGTTAGAATAACTTTTAGAACTTTGGAAAATGTGGTGGGCCACACTAGGAAACTAGAAATCTAGAATGACTACAGTAGGTGGTGAAAGGAGAGAAAAAAAAGCTGAGAAAATTGAATGTGCTAGAGTAGGTGTACTGTATAAGGACTAAACTCAATCAAACAAACAAAAAACACCTGTCTACTATGTTCTATGGTAGGGCTTGAAAGCCACTTTTTATCAAAGCAATAAAAAACATCTTGAGGGTGACCTTGATGCCGTTGAAAGTGTCATATGGTGACTGTCTTCTGTAGATTAGAGTTTGTGGTAGATGCTATTACAGATAAAAGATTCTCTACATTAAAGTATGTACAAAATTCTGAAGTAACGGAGGACAGGGAGCAATGCTTAACCATCTTAAGTAAGCTGGATACGATTATAAAATCAGTGACAAAGTCAGAGTGGCAGCAAAGTTGACTTGAACCTCAGAGAGTTATGAGATCGTTAATCAAAGTTGACATTCTTAGGGTCAAGATAGATTGGAAGCTATCAAGAATACTCAATCCATGGGAATCAAGAATAATCAAAGCTGAATCTAACAATCTTTGCCAGACTCTGGACTTCAGTCTACATTATTTCCAGAGATCTATTGATTAAAGGAAAACTTAGGACTCCAAAAGAAACAAACCTGAAACATGCGTCAATCTCAAAGTGACCTAGAGTCATTGACTTTGGTAACTGGTGAATATCCAGATATTTTGAGACCTGTTACACCCCAAATCTAATTATGATCACTGTAGAAGTATGAATATCATGGGACCAGATAATAAATAAATTCCTAGAACAGATCTTCTTATACCCAACTGAGAAATCTGTGATTAGAATTACATTCTTGGTAGTTGACATTCTTGTAGTTGAGAGAACATGCTCCTGGCTCTGCACACACACACACGCACACGCACACACACGCACAACATATGCTGTTTCCATGGAGAGTGAGTTAAGTCTGTGACAGTGGGAAAAGCCAACCGAAAGACTCTGAACTGACTCCCCCATCATGAATGTTATACGATAAAATTATAAAGTAAAAAGGTTACATCCAAGAGGTATGACAGACATTATTACCTACTTTAATAACTTAAAATATCAACAGTTAGTAGTACCCTAATTTCTCCATGTAATTCATCACTGTAACTTTTTCAAAATTTATACATTGTCTAGATGATGAAGGTAGAGTACTACAGACTCAAGCAAATGGAAACTTTAAGTGCAAATATTATGCAATAAGCTATATTTGATAAAACACATTAACAGGATCTCTGGTACAATGTATGCTGTCTGTAATCTGTCAAATGCCTTATTTTCCATCCCTATCAGGAATAAAGATATGATAATTTAAACGTTAAGTGGGACAGTTAACAGTTTACATTTACAGCTCTACTGTAGGGCTACTATGTTAAGTAGTAACATTAAGTATTTGTCCTAATGCTCGCTCTCCCTTTGCCCCCGACCCCTGACAGGCTTTGGTGTGTGATGTTCCCCTCCCTATGTCCATGTGTTCTCATTGTTCAACTCCCACTTGTGAGTGGGAATGTGTGGTATTTGGTTTTCTGTCCCTATAAACCCCTTGTTTTCACTTGCAACATCTTTGAAGGGAGATTTCTGCTTTAGAACACCTCATGGGATCCTCGGACCACTCTCTTGTATCTGCATTAATGTTCATGCCTCTCACTTTTACTGAGGTATGACTGAAATATTGTTGAGGTATTCTGAGAACACTGTCCAATTGATATCCTGATTTCAAATTCTCATCTCAATGTCTATTTTCAGGAAACTTAACTTGAGACACCAGTCTTGGCCACGTTCATACAGCACAACCCAGCATAAAGACTCTGAGGACAGTGTCATGAAACTCGCCCATAGTGTGTGGGTTGTAAACATATAAAAACATGTTTGTCATTTCAGCACGATCAGTTAGAAGAGGCAGCAAGACTGCTCTCCCCGTGCATTTCTCCATTATTCAATAACTTTTTATAATATTTATCCATCCAGCTACATTTGTTGATAAACTGTAATATGATAATAGCATGCTACAATATAAGCTAGAACAAGATTTAAGGTTAAAGAATTGCTCAGCTTAAAGACTCTAGTTGTTTACCTTATTACCATAAATATATTTCAGAAAAGAGTTAAAGTACTCGTGCATATTCTATTCTTACTACTCTTCAGAGAGTCTATTGCTACTTCAAGGTATCCTTAAATTTGTGAATAAACAAGTTAAGTATGTCTGCAACTTTACATTGCACAATCTGTGGCATAGAATTCTCTTACTTTTACTCTGTAAAACCAAGTAAGTCATCTGTGTTTTCATTGCCTTATCAATAGTAGTACAGTACTGCACAGCTCACAGGTATTCTTCATAGTAAATGAAGAGACACTCAGTAAGAAAATAGCACTATCCTGAACTGATATAAATTTCTACTTAGGTAAATAATATAGCACGTTGGAATGATGACATTCAATAGCATAAACAAAGGGTTGACAATTAACTGAGTCTACGTTTCAAAGTTTTTGTCAAGACTTTACATAGCAATGATTGGAATTTTACAAGTATTAAGTTTGTTGTAAATAAATAGTTACAAAGATCAGTCACAATATTAAGAAACATTTTGGAAAATGGAGTCAGAAAAATTTGAACTTTTTCTAATAAATATAAATATGTCTGTGCATATTTAATTACCATTATTCTGTATTTACTACAACAAAAGAGAAAGTAATTTTCTTAATAGCTAAGGTATATATGTTATGTTAGTTTATATTAAGGAGGAGCATACTATGAATGCTTTAAATGTACACATACCACTACCAATTTTGTAGATATTATAGAATGATATTTTTTATAAAATTAAACTTTATCATTCTTGTTAAGTTAGAATGCATATTGTCATATCTTTTTTTATTATTAAAAATAACATGTTTCTAAAACCATACGAATGATCTGAAATCCATTGAGGTTAGTCGGAAACATTTCTGCTATTTATATGAAAAGTTTTCTTAAATTAAAATTCCCACAGCCAAAAAGTCATTGAAATGAGCTGAAGCATGTCTTAATAACTCACAAATCCACAAACAAAAGAACAATAACTTAAATAAATCAAGCTATTACAGCTCTTTAAATATTTAAAATTCATTAGAATTGAGTTGTTTTATTTAATTTTATATTTCCTGCCCTTTTAATTGATGATTAAAGAAATAAGAAAACTACAATAAGATAATTGAAAGGATAATAGGATAATTTGGCAGAATGGCTTAATAGAAGTCTCGAGATAGCTATATTTTGAGGGGTCAACATTGGCTTGATTTAGAGTTTGTGATATCCAGATGGTTAACTTATTTAGCTATTTGCAACTAAATCAGCTGAAAAAAAAATTTACTTGCATTACTAAAACTCAGTAAGATCAAATACATGTATTAAGTCTAGTTTGTCAGCTGAGAGTAGAATATGTATCTAATGCAACATCTGGGAGCTGACGTGCAAAAGTGCTTCCTTCCGGCATATGTATGACTGATAAATAAATATACAGCCTGAGTACAATTTATTAATATAGAGTCAGATTATAATACATGGATGTGTGTAAAAATACAAAATTTCATCAAATTATCTCAGCCTAATAAATTTCTCTACGATTAAAGTTATATTTCAGTGTGAAAATCAGAAACCTCTATTGGGAAATAAAATATCTTTTTCTATGATTTTATGCCATATAAATTGCATAGAAATTGAGATGTGTTTCAACAACTTATAACATATTGTCAGTATGTATTAGCTGCCTAGCGCAGAAAGTAAATTTTAAAATCAAATACAAATGCCCTCTTATTAGTAAAGACAGTATATCCCGCATTAAATTAAAAAATATTGCATATGAAGAAATTCCAGTTTTATTAGGATTATTGATTTTTTTCCAGGGAGTTATAGTGCTTGAATTAATTTCAATATTATAGTTTGTATTAATATTATTGTTGACTCTCATTCAAAGTAGGGAAATTTTAAAATTTGTCTAGTTTTTAATTTTTAATTTCTATAAGTTTTTCATTTATGTGTGAAAGTCTTAAGGTCTAAGAAGTTATTCAACTTCTCACAAGGAAAATTAGTATGGGGAAAGTGGAGATGCGTTTGGCACAGGTAACTATAGCTCTCGGACATGTCTGTTTTTCAGATAGATTTTCTAGCCATTATACCAAACAATGGTGACTAGCAAGACATCAATACACACAATAATTAAAATTATAGCCTTCCAGTTAATTATTAAAGTGTGGTGTTTTCCCTGTGAAACTCTAGGTTTAAAAAAATATTTTCATTAATCTGTTTATCATTTTTGTCTGTGAATATTTCCTTTATCAATCACTCAATTTTGTATTCTGTAATAGAATATGTAAACATAAAATCACAAAATCAGAGAATTTGCAGATTTACCTTACTGTTTTTTTAAAAAATATTTTAGTCCTGGGTTCTTCATTTACTAAACAGGAAATGCACAAATCACTACACTATTTTGTAGCAAGTCCTGTGGTTTGGCTTGCTCAGTATTCTTTTTAGTATCTTTCTGGTATGCTTTTCTTTTCACCGGTACTGAGAAGCAAAACACTACATGTATGAGACTCCTTAGCCCTAAAGTTGTAGGTATAGTTGAGTTCTGCAAATCAAGCACAAAACAGGAGATCTGAATTTTCTATTTGGTTAGCCCAATGGCAACTGATTCCTGAGCCCACCATCAGAATAGAGGTGTCTATATTTAATAGGCACTTTCTTGTCTGTAACATAGCAGTGACTTCCTTCACAGTCCGGTTCTGTGAAATGAATTTAGATGTCACAATTTCTTATGGGTGGCCTTGTTTCCCCCTCAAAATGTAAATGTTGAAGTCCTAACTTCCAATACCTCAGAATGTGACTGTGTTTGGAGCTTTTTACTTAATGACTCTTGTAAAACCTCTATCTCCATAACAAGTTGTGACACCTAAATTCATTTCACAGAACTGGACTGTGAAGGAAGTCACTTTATAATTTGATACCAAGTGATGTTGATGATGATGATGAGGAGGAGGCAGGTACTAACTAGTCTTATGTAAACTATCTAAAACTAGAACAAAACTATATAAATTTCTCCTGGTATATTGGCTTCCATCCCCAAGTGGTTAAGGGGTCTTGATCTTCCTAATTGTCTGCACTGAGCCAGCATAATGAAGAAATAAAGTATGAGTCAGTCACACCTAATTCATTCAGAAACCTTCACCTGCTCAAATGCTTTCAGTGAGTGCCAATAATAGATGGAAAGTGGATGATCAAAATGTATTTTCATACATTTAGTAAAGTAAGGGAACCAATCTGTTGCTCCAGATTTACTGAAACAAATTAAAACAAACAAACAAACAAAAATGGTTCATGATACGTAGCCACTAACTTGAACTTGTTAGCAAAAACCACTGAAAGCAGTTTTAACTGGCAGGGCCAAGTATAAATCTCACTGTCCTATCTCAGGCTTATATTTACTTTCTAGTCTGCATTCATAGAATATTCTGTAGGAGTCTGATATCCTCTCAATCACACAGAGCATGGCGCTAGTCCATAAAATTCATCTTATGCTAATTGGAGTGGGTGTACAAGAAGTAGAAAGCTATTCTACTTATTTGTAATGAGGCAGGGTAGGGACAGGACTAGGCCTCTGTTCCCCACTGGGGACCTTTACTACAAGCTGCTGGAGGGGGAAGAACCTGTGGCCAGCAAGGACCCCATCCAGACCATCCAGGCCTTGCACCATGAATCTTACTCAAAGTGCCATACCCACTGATTGCAGGACCTTGGAAACTAAAATAAGCAACATCCCAACATAAATATAACTCAGAGGATTTAACTCTTTTGCCCCTGTTTGCACAAGTCCAGAAGAATGGCTTATCTTTAACCCCAGCCTCATTATGACAGTAAAACCTTTCACAGAGAGGGGCTTATCTATCATTTTCTGACCATGTGGTGTATGTGCTAGCATGATTTCTCTACCTGTGCACTCTGTACTCCACTCAGCACATATAATGATGCTCATCCACTTCATGAATTATGTATGTTGCCCTCCTTAGGATACTGCAATGCACTCCCCCATGGAGTGCATAAGCTGGAGAATGTTTTGTTGTTGTTGTTGTTGTTGTTGTTGTTTGGTTGGTTGGTTGGTTGGTTTTTTCTTTTCCTGTGCTCTCTCTTTCATATTCAACCTTTCTGGGTATAAGTCTTAATAAACCTGTCTGGAAAAGTTTGCCTTGTTTCAAGTTAACTTTTATTACATTGAGAGACAAGAACCTCTCATCGGTAACAATATAACACATATGTGTCATACAGTGAAAAATAAATCTCAAAAAAGTGGGAACTTCCTACCCCCATACAATTTCCATGTATGAGTAGTCTGTGGCATATTAAAACATTGCATCAGAAGAGGACAAATTCACACGGCTGGCTCCGGCACCAACCACCACTAAGACAGAGGAAAACTATCTAGTAAACAGTTTTGTTTTTGAAGGCCCATACCTACCTCACTGAAAGGCTTCCAGTTTTGAGTGGACTGAGAAAGCAAGAGAACAATATGCATTATGCCTGTGATGTCATATAAGCTCTTCTGCCAATTGGACTAGATGACTGAGGAAACACAATAGTGCTTGAAATGTAAGAGTCAGATAAGTTTTATATATGGAGGCTTTAGCAGGTCACGATGGGTGAATCCAGTATAGACCTTAAGGTTTTAAAGTAAACATATGCCATCCTTAGCCAATAAAAGATAGCTCTTTGAGAAACATCTTTTGAGCCATAATAGCAACATAATATGAGACCATGGGCCACAATATGTACTAGGAGTTTTTCTAATCTTCTACACCTTCAGGTTGGATATATAGAGCACTATTCTACCAACAAGTGAAAATGATATGTACATACTAAATATGGCTTACAAATGTTCTGAAGGGACAAGTGATTTGCATAAACAAGTGGTTAAGAATGCACGTTGCCTGCTTCTCACTCCACACTGGTAACCATTTGAGGCGATTATGACAACCAGAGGAATAAAATAAGTCAATGCTGTTTTAAATATAAATAGAGTTCTACATAATTTATCAACAACAGGAAATGGACAGCTGTAATATTACATCCCCCACTCATGGGAAACCCTATGAATAGGAGTGAATGGAAATCCCCTCAGTGACTGAAGATCTGTCTGTCATTTGGCCTGGAAAATAGAAGACTGAGATATGGATCTACACTGATTTATAGACAATGGCTAATGATTTGGATGGATGCCCAAGACCTTAGAATAATTTGATTAGAAAAGTGCTGGCAAGGAGGCTGTGGAAAGAATTGTGTGGATTAACATCTTTAAATGGTCTCAAAGAGATACATATTTTGTTTACCCTGAAAATGCTTACTAAACAGCATCTTCAGAAGAAAAACATGTTAGTAATCAGTTGGGCAAGATAATCGTTTCTGTGGATATCAGCCAGCCTCTCTCCAATAACCCCTGTTTTTCTCAGTAAAAATGTGGCAATAGAAACAAGGATATGGTTATAAAAGTTAGTCATGCTATCAGAAACATCTAGACTGAAACATACAGGGTGATTTTAGCTATTGCTGTTTCCCCAGCTTGCCTATAGTAAAATCAAAGATTTAATATAGTGCTGTACATCAGTAGCACAGAGCCTGTTATATAGAAATGGATTAAATATATTTGAAAAATTCCATTATCGATAGAGCCATGGGTTATTCTGTCTGGATAGATGCTTAATCTGCATCTGCTTAAATTTCCTGCATGAAATAATTCTTCTAATATCACCACCTGTGACCTTAAGTGTGTTCACCATCATGATCTACCACATAACACTTCTTCTGATCAGGAAAATAATTTTAAATTAATGAAGAGTGGAATTTGGCTTATTCCTATGGATTTTGCAGTTGAACCATCTGTCCTATCATTCTGAAATAGCTACCCTGATAGAATATTAAAATGTTATTTTAAATGGTAAATTACACTGCAGACTAAGTGGCACTTTGTAATGTTGGGATCTCCAGGAGGCAAAATAAGTTCTGAATTAGTGACTAGTATAAAGTATTGTTTCTCCCATATTGTGCCAAGATAACAATATTTGGATTGTGCTGATATGTACTGTGTCACTGTGTTTGCAGCTAGATGTGGTTGGATTATTGGTTTCCTTGCAAAGTTTTACTTTCAACTTGATGAAACATTAGACAGATTTTTATCTAGATTCTTAGCCCCTGACCTCCCTTTTCTTATAGCACTATTTAGAAACTGTATTATTGCAAATTCTATCTCTGTTGCTTAGAGTTATAAATCTTTGTAAAAAGTCTGTTGCCAGTCTTACAACCGAAAATCGTTTTTTCTCAAAGACCAGGGACATCCTTTTCAAGGGCAATGATCAAGGAATATAATAATGCCTCTATTTCCCAGCCTCTGTGGGAGGTTAGTAGCCTAACTTGATGGGCGCCAATTAGAAAATGAAATGACCTAATCATATTTGCAAAATCAGGCATAACTCAATGTGTTTATTAGTCTGTTCTCATGCTGCTAATAAAGACATACCAGAGACAGGGTAATTTATAAACAAGAGTTTTAATTTACTCACAGTTCCATATGTCTGGGGGAAGGTCTAACAATTATGGTGGAAGGCGAATGAAGAGCAAAGTCACATCTTACATGGCAGCAAGCAAGAGGGCATGTGCAGGGGAACTCTCCTTTATAAAACCATTAGATCTCATGAGACTCACTCACTATCACAAGAACAGTATGGGAAAAACCCACCTCCAGGATTTAATTACCTCCCACCAGTCCCTCCCAAACACATGGGAATTATTACAGTCAGAGGTGAGATCTGGGAGAAAACACACAGCCAAGCCATATCGATGTTCTTGACATATCCTGTGGGTCAACCTTCTTCTAACATCCTCTAGTACTTTTCCAGTGGCTTATCCAAGTACTCAAAAACATTTTTGCCTTTGTTTCAGTGGAGTTGAGTTCAGAATGAGTTACGGTCTTTTTGCCATGCTACAATAGGCTTGAATAAATCTTCCTTTCCTGTTTAATTTTTTCAGGTACAATTTTTGCTTTTACACCATAAATTGAGCTGACATAGTAGAAGTAATCATAAACAGGAGATGGACTTCCTATGCAAGAAGGATGTCCTTCTTGTCACGCATTGTTCATGCTCAGTGCAGAGGTCATCAGTTTTATCATCTGCAGCCCCCACAGCATTGCAGTCATCAAGAATAGTGGCTAAAGTTCTGAGTTGAGTAAATTAAACATCTCAACATGAGGGGAGCACACTTTCCAGAAACCCATCACAGTGGCACAGAGTGACAGCTATCCCTGTGAACTTGGAGAGAATGAAGGGATGGGAAAAAACTGAAATAAAACCGAAATTGAAAGACGAAATATCTATTTAAAATGCGAAGCTTACTTAAAGGTGAGGTAACATTTACTCTTGGGTTTCTTGGGATAGCTTCTGTTTATGTATAATTTATTGTAATTATGAATATTGCACACTTTCATCTAAAAAAATCTCAGTTTGGAAAATAAAGTATATGGTTATACAACAAAAAGTTACTGTTTAAGTGAAAACAGCATATTAACCTGATTTAATAATGGCATGCTCTCCTGAGTGCATATGCTGTTATTACTTGGGGGATAAGGGAATTAAGGAAAGTGTATTAGCCAAGGTTCTCCAGAGAAATGGAACTAATAGAAGTGTGTGTGTGTGTGTGTGTGTGTGTGTGTGTGTGTGTATGTGCGTTGTGAAAACTCCAGCAAGAGTTAATGTTGCAGTCTTGGATCTGAACTCACTCTGGAAGCAGAATTAGTTATATTTTAGGCAACCTCAAGCTTTTCTCCTAATTAAGGCCTTCAACTGATTGAATGAGACCCACTCAATTATACAGAGTATTCTGCTTTCCTCAAAGCCTACTGATTTAAAAATACCTTCATGGCAACATCTAAACCGGTATTTGATCACCAATTGGGCACCATAGCCCAGCTGAGTTGACACATGAAATTAACTATTACATCAAGTAAAGGTCACATAAAATGTCATAGAAGTTTTATTTCTTCTGTGTATGAATTATAGTATGTAAATTGGAGCTTATCAGCAAGAATAATTATAACATTAGCTAACATTTTTAGTGCATTTTGTATAGATTATAATTTATCTTCATATACACTAAGTGAGGTAGTTACTATCTTTATGCTAAGTTTAGAGAAAAGAATGTCAGTCTTTGACATACACATAGATGTGCAAGTTTCTCAAGTTAATTTACCTGATAGATGTGCAGTAGGGCTTTAACCCTGTGTTAAGGCACTAGTCAGTAACCACGTGTGAATATTTAGCACATGCAATGTAGCTAGTACAAATATTCATGGTAAACAGAACATACATTTAAAAAATGTATTTTATTTGCCCCAATACATTCAAAATGTTATTTCAACATATAATCAGTATATGATTAATGAGATATTTTACTTTTTTTTCATGCCAACTCTTCAAAATCCAGGGTGGACTTAGAATGAAAAGAAAAAGGATATCTCATTAATGATTTTATTTTGATTATATTCTGTTTTTTCTTTTTTTCTACTAATTTTTAAATGTGGCTTCTAGAAAACTTCAGCTTACTTTTGTGGCTTTCATTATATTTTTGGAGGAAAGCACTACTTTGAGTACTTAATCTTCCTCTGAAGAATTTCCCTCTTACAATGATGTCTTACAATGATTTGCAAGGGGTGGCTCATTATCACTCCAGAATAATTAGCATGTAATAGTGAATTAGAGTACTTTATTATCACCTAAAGTAAGACACTTTGCACTACAGAATGGAGTAAAGGTGTTCTTCGTTCTGGACTAGATGGAAACAGAAATTGAGACATATAATTTGTTTTGGTTTTATCTGTTAAAAGGCTATTATCTGGTATAAAAATTTATTTGATTCATCATGACACGTTCATTGAACATTATGGTAATTTGTTTATAAACTGAGACATACTGATTAAATCTTTATTAGATATTGCCTAACTACAACAGTAATTTTAATTTTGTGCATGGGTCAATAATTGCCTTGAAAACTAGTTTAAAAAAAATATAGAAACTTCTAGAATCTAGAATCTTTTTAAAAATCCAGAAACTTTTATTTTAATAAAGCCAATTGCCATACTTGAACTCCAGGTATTTTTAAATTTGAAATGTCCAAGAGAATTATGAATACCATAGATTACTATGTGCAACTCAGCCTCTAAAATTCTGAATCAGAATTTTTGTACTTTCAATAATTATTAGTTTCATGGTATATCTCTGATAATACCTGTTTGACGGGAAGATTTGAAGCTCACTGAGCTAGGAGAAAAAGGCTAATAAAAATAACAGCAAAAAAAGCGGTAAGATTTTACTAGGTACAAGTCCAAATTATTTATTCATTGAATTGAAACAATTGACAATATCAGGAAAGCTAAATGTAAAAGTTATGCGTTTCTAAATATAAATGCACAGACTCTTATAATTCTGTTAAACTCTATTTTTACTGACATTTTCAATAGATAACTGACACCAAATTAACAGTGGTCTTTCTGAAATTCAATCTAATTATTTTCTTTCGTACTTAAATTTAAATGTCTTCATTAACTTTGAACATATTTACATGTGAGTCAAGTTTAAACTATTTAGCATATCATTTTTGTAACTGTAATTGTCTATCACACGTTCAGTTTACCCTTAAAGTAGCTTTCCCTAGAGCAGGGTCTGAACAAATATGGCACCGAGGACAAATCAGCCTTTTTTTTTTTAATAACAATGTATTATTAGAATGCTCTTATATTTTTTAAAAAAGCATTCTGTCTATGGTTATGTTATCTCTATAATGGGGTTCAGAACATGTTACCCCAAAATGTAGCACAGTGGCATATTTAATATTTTATGCTGAGGAAATTTCAGCAAAATCACGGAGGCAGAAAGATAACTCTCACCGTCCTTTTCTACCTAGCCCCGAATCAGGCCGTAGAACAAATGAAGAATGTTCAGACATTCCCAAAAGCAGGTCAGGAGACTCTTAATGTAAAAAAATACCTTCTCAATTGCCAGATAAAAGGAGTATCCTTATGCCCAAAGACAAAAGGTCACAGAAAAGAATCTGAACAGACCTTGCTAAGTTTTCCAGTTTATTATCAGATCATACCCCTTTGGCCTATCCTATTTCTCTGCATCTATCCAGTCTTCATCAAACCTAGCAAAAAAACACTCAGGTTTAACTATTTCTGTGGGTCTTCTTTTCCCTATGAAGGCTTCCATGTCATGTACAACTTATATTAAGTACCTATGTGTGTCTTGTCTTTGCTAAGTGGTTCCTTGTTATAGGGGCTTCAGCCGTAATCCCAGAATGGGTAAGGAAAATATATCTTTCCTCCCCTACAGCTACAAAAGCAAAGTTGAGTAGTTCTGCCAGATACTCTCCAGCCTGTAAAGCTTGAATTATTTCCTAACTGGCCTTTATCAGAGAAAGAGACTTGACAACCCCCATCATGGAGGGAGGTTAGGCTTATCCACTTAAGGTTATTTTGTACTCTCTCTCTACTCCCATCTTGCTTCCTATACACTTCTTTTTCAAAGAAAACATCATATTTTCTACCAAGTCATTTACATATTCATTTGTATACCTTATGCCTGATGCCTAATGACTCTTTGAAAGATAAACAGTTGCTTAATGAATAACTTTGATTAATAAGATAGGAAGAATCAATTCTAAAGGTATATTTAGACATTCTTTTCTCTACTGAAGGGGTTTATTATTCTATTATTAGCTGTATTCATTAATTTGATAATTCTGTGTTATTTCATATATCTTACTATTTTAAACAAAAGAAAATTATGAAATACCTGGTCTTACAGAATAACATATTCAATTATGCGGGCTGCAATGATCAGTCATATTGGCCAAGCATTCAATTGCTAAGCCTCTCTCTCACCAAATTGAATAGTTTATTGAATGAATGATATTAATTGCTTTTCTATCATAATATCAACCTTCAGTATATGTGGTATACTCCTATATCCTTGTAAATGGCCTTCTTAAATATTAATGAGGACTACCATATATATAAAATTATCTTTATTCTACTATTGTAAGTGTTTTACAAGTGTGACTTCATTAAGTCTATACATAAATAGGAATTGGACCTAAAGCAGGGAAAGGTGGCAAAGATCAGAACTCATGCAGCTTCATTTAAATCAAAATTGTCTGGCTCCCTATCTTCTGCACTTACACACAACTCATATTGTTTTAAATCACAGCTATTTTAGAGTATCTGGCAAGACCACCAGGAAATTTTAGCAAACAGAGCTGTTAAGGTAATTGTCTAAGTGGGTGGAATCAATCAATCAACTCTTAGTTATTTAAAGGTTGATTATTTGGCTCTTTATTCTCTCCCTTTTCTCTCTGGCTTTCTGTCTTTGGCCATTTCATTGCTCTTTAGCACTGCCATTAGAAATTTGGCATAAAAAGAGAACAAAAAAAGATGAAAACTATATGAGGCTATTTAATTTCCCAACAGGCTTAGCAATTCTTGTATATTCCTTCAGGGGTGTAGGATGTACTTTGGATTATCTCTGCTACTCATTCAGAAGGTCACATACTTTCTAGCATTACACATTTTGCTAATCAGAAAATAGACATAGGTAAGCCCAAACAAACCTACTTCTAAGGGAGGAGACTACCCCTCATATTGTCTTATGCCAAATTTCTGCCTCCAAAGAAGGAAGAAGTAAAAACTAAAAGGCAGAAATGAAATCCACAAGCAGATAGCCTGGCACCACACCTTGGGCCTAGTAGTTAAAGATCGACCCCTGACCTAATCAGTTATTTGCATAAGAAAAGTACTGTGAAGATCCCTGTCCTGTTCAGTTCAGTTCTGATTATGGATGCATGCAAACCCCAGTCATGTACCCCCTGCTTGCTCAATTGATCATGACCCTTTCATGTAGACCCCCTTGGAGTTGTGAGCCCTTAAAAGGGACAGAAATTGCTCACTCGGGGAGTTCTGTTGTTGGAGACGTGAGTCTTGCCACAGCTCCCGGCCGAATAAAGCCCTTCCTTCTTTAACTCGGTGTCTGACGGGTTTTGTCTGTAGCTTGTCCTGCTGCACTTCAAAGGACGAAGTTTTCCTTTTCAGAAGTTTTCAATCTTCAATATTCTATTAAGATCTTTGATTAACCAATTAATTTTGATTACTATATTTATTTTATATTCCACTTACTTTTTCATTAAAGTTTTATTCAGAAATATTTCACATATGATAAAATTCACCCATTTCAATGAACTCATTTCAAGTGAATTTTAGTAACAACAATGAGTGGTGGGACCATTAACATAAATTGATTTTTAAGCAATGTTATTCCCCCATTAAGATCTCACGTACCAATAAATCACCAATCTCACCCCCAGCCCTAGTCACCTCCTAACCTATTTTCTGTTTGTATAAGTTTTCCTCTTCTGAATGTCTTATGTAAATGAATCATACAGTACTTTGTCTAGGCATCTGGCTTCTTTAATTTAACATAATGTTTATGATATTTATCCATGAAGTGGTATATGCAGCAGTTTGTCCCTTTTTATTTTCAAATAATATGCCTTTCTATCAGCATCCCATGTTGCGTCCATCCATTGACCAGTTGATGGGCATTTAGATCCATTCTAGTTTTTGGCTATTATGAACAGTGCTGCTATGAATATGTATGTCCTTGTGTGGACATGTTTTCATTTCTCTTAGATACATACTAATGAGTGAAATTGCTGGGTCACATATTAGTTTTGCTTTTACCTTTTTGACAAACTACCAAACTGTTTTCTAAAGTTGGCTGTAATTGACTTTTGTTTTGAGGAGAGAGGACATTTCTCCTACTATCCCCTGTCTCCAAAGAAAAGGAGGAAGTAAAAACTGAAAAATAACAGACTGATCGGCACCACTGGCCAGACATGTAGGTTAAAGACTAACCCCCATCCTAACCGCTTGTGCTATCTATAGGTCACAAACAATGGTATGGAGAAATACTTGCCTTGCTAACCACCCCAACCTAGTCACTTGCCCCATGCTTGCTTAATCTATCATGACCCTTTCACATGAACCCCTTAAGAGTTGTAAGCCCTTAAAAGGGCCAGGAACTCTTTCTTCGGAGAGCTGTGTTCTTGAGATGCTAGTCTGCCAACACTCCTGGCTGAATAAAGCCTCTTCCTTCTTTAACCCATTGTCTGACAGGTTTTGTCTGAGGCTTGCCCTGCTACAATATATTAGTATAGTTAACAGTATATTATTTTTCTGAGCTACAGCAACATTTATCTGAGTGATAATATTGATCTAATATTTGCAAATTTTGGCACTATTTCTTGAGAAAATGTTGTGTAATATATTGTTAATTATTTGAGAATATATCATTAAATCCAATTTTTTAGGACTAGCAGATGCATTTGTAGGATATTGGGTATGTATGGAGAACTTGATCTGAAAATGTCATGCTGCTTGCTAGAATTTTTATAATTAATGCTACTTGATAATTTTAGTAATTAAATGCAAATAATTAAATATTTTAAAAAATTATAATTAAAAGTGAAAAGTTTGCATATATACTCACCACACACCTTAATAACCTTAATGCATTCTCTGTATTCTACATGCATTCCTTTGGAAAAAGTAATAACCAATACACCAAATAAAGTACATCAATACCCAAAATCAGAAACCAAAAAAGTTTCTGATCCGCTGATGGCAAAGCAACTTACATTAGACATAACAATCCTGCATATAAAAGTTATAAACTCTACAGGGGAAATCATGTTTGAAGGCACTGGAGATTAACCCACAGCTTCTGTTAACTGAAGAGTGTATAACATTAGAAAAAAAAAAAAAAAAAAAAGCACTGGTTAACACTTTTGTTTACATGAGAGCTTTCCCCAGTCTACTCTTCGAGGAACAGCTATAGTTTGTTTATAATAGATGCTCTGTAAACATAAAAACAGTTTGAAAGTTAAAGAACGGAAAAACAGGGCCGGGCGCGGTGGCTCAACCCTGTGATCCCAGCACTTTGGGAGGCCGAGACGGGCGGATCACGAGGTCAGGAGTTCGAGACCATCCTGGCTAACACGGTGAAACCCCGTCTCTACTAAAAAATACAAAAAACTAGCCGGGCGAGGTGGCGGGCGCCTGTAGTCCCAGCTACTCGGGAGGTTGAGGCAGGAGAATGGCGTAAACCCGGGAGGTGGAGCTTGCAGTGAGCTGAGATCCGGCCACTGCACTCCAGCCCGGGCGACAGAGTGAGACTCTGTCTCAAAAAAAAAAAAAAAAAGAAGAAGAATGGAAAAACAGATATGCTAACTCAAAAAAAAGCAAACTAATACAGAAATAGTAAAACAGACATTCTAAGCAAAACTTAGAATACAGAGTATTAAATCACAGAAAAAGAGAATATTCTTAAATTTAAAAGGGATTTTTGTAAAACAGCGTAACAAACATTCGTGCCCCAAATTAGAGTTTGAAGCCACATAAAACAAAAATTTGCAGAACTAAAGTTTTTAGATAAAGTCCACAATCGTCAGTAGGAAATGAATATCCGTCTCTTAGTAATTGATAAAAAACAATAAATATTTTTTTAAAAACACAGAAATAAGTAAAGATATAGACCATTTGCACAATTCTACCAACCAACTTGATCTTTTTCATATTTCTAGAATCCTTTATTGAACTTCTGTGGAATGCATGTTATTTTCCAGTGTATATAGAATATTGATGAAAATAGATAATGTTCTGGGGCATAAAGTAAGTCTTAAAAGAAATAAATTCTGAAGTACCAAGTATATTCTTTGACTAACAGTTAACTAAACTAAAAACAAGTCAAAATAAATTTGCCAAGAAAGTTCTTAAATAGCGAAATAAAATTACGCATTCAAATACATCAGGAGCTAAAAAGAACTGCAATATAAATTAGAAAATATTACAAAAATGATAATAAGACACAACATATAACAACTACTACAGTATTACAGAAAAATGTATAGCTTTATTTGCTTTCATTAAAAAATAAGAAAGGTTTCAAAATCAATAGTTTAGGCTTCCAGTTTAGAAGGAAAGCAAATTTAACACAAAATAGAGAAAACCTGTACAATGGGAATACAATAAAAATAAATGGATAGAAAAATAGAGAAGATTATCAAAACAATATTTTAATAATAATGATAGAGCAAATTCCCATTTATACTTATTTTGAAAAATCAGAATAAAACACACATCTAACAGTCATTAAAAAGACGTTAAAAGCATACTTTAAACAATGTGATGTCAATACATCCTACAAATTAGATGAGATGGTCAAATCCATTGATAGGCACTACTTACAAAGATGAATGCAAATAGGAATAGAAAATGTGAACAACCCTATATGTACTAAAATTTGAACACACAGGATAATTAAAAAGCAAGGACAATTTTAGATTTTCTACTGTCCACTCCTAACATGTAAGTGCAATAAAGCAAGAAAAAATACAAATGTCATAAAGAGCACAAAGTAAAAACCAAAATGATATTTTCATTTTTTTATTTCTTCTTAAAAAACAAACAAACAAAAAAACAGTATACATGTGCAGAACGTGCAGGTTTGTTACGTAGGAATATGTGTGCCGTAGTGGTTTGCTGCACATATTGACCCACCATCATCCTGATAGCAAAACTGGGAAGAGACACAACACAAAAGGAAAACTTCAAAAACTTCAAGCCAATATCCCTGATGAACATCTATGCAAAAATCCTCAATAAACTATTGTTTTTTTCATTTTTTAAAGACATAATTTGTATGTAAATATCTGAAGAAATCTTCCCAAAATCAAGACCTTATTAAGGGAATTTAACAGTGAAAGTAAATAAAAGCTCAAATATACAAAAAGTTATTGCATTTCTATATACTAAAAATAAATAATTGGAAATTTATATTTAACATACAAAATATAATACAACATCAGTAGTTAGGAATACATATTAACAATAATTAAATGTTTGTACGTTATAGGTAGAAATCATTGCAGAGAAGTCTTGAAGACAGCTAATGTAAATGAGTAGACATACTGTTGTTGAGATGTCAACTCTTGCTAAATTGGCCTAAACATTGAATACAATTTTAATCAAAATTCTAAAATGTCTGTGTAGAAATTTACAACATTATTATAAACTATATGGAAACAAGGAGGTCACAAAATAGCCACAATGCTCCTTAAAATAAGTTGTGAAACATGTATCTGATTTCAGGCCTTCTGGTAATTTACAATAATCAAAATTGTGTGGCATTTGTATAAGTATATACATAAAACATCTAAAAATAGACTCACAAATATATAGTTATTTGATTTTCATTATAAAAACCAAAGTTCATCGGTGGGGAAAGAATAGTCTTTTCAACAAATGGTCCCGGAAAAGCTGGGCATCTGTAAGGGAAACAAAATAGCTTTGACCCATTTCTTATGACATACAAAAAATATTAATTTGAGATAAATCACAGACCTAAACTTTAAGCTAAACTCTCAAAACTCTGGAATAAAAATTGAATATTTTCACTCTTTTTGGGTAAGTAAAGATAAATTTAATAAAAACAAAAAAAAGCAATTAAATTAGAAAAAAATAAAAACTGGATTATTTGCACGTTGAAACTCTGGTGCTATTATACATTAAAATGAAGAAGAAAAAGATAAGACACAGGCTGGAAAATATATGCACAATATATTTAACAAAAAACTTCTATGCAAAATATTTTTTAGACTTTTACAAATCAGTGTTAAAAAGGCAACACAATAAAACACAGCAATATTCTCGAACTGACATAGCTAAAATATATGAATTACCAGTAATCAGAAGAAAAGGTACTCAGGAAGGACCGAATTGAATGGTAATTTTACTTGTAGGTTTCTGGTTTTGTTTTTATTTGGAACATCCATACTCTACTACACACAATGGCTGTACTTGTTTACATCCCTACCAGCAGTGTATAAGAATTCTCTTTTTTCTGCATCCTTACCAGCTTTTTATATATATATAGTAGTCATCCTAGATGGGCTGAGATGATACTTCAGCATGATTTTGATTTGCCTTGTTAGGATAAATATAGTTAACAACAGTGTATTATATCGTTTCAAACAGGTAAAAAAGAGTAATCACTGTTTCCAAGACACACAAAAAAGGATAAATGTTTGAGATGATGGGTATGTGAATTACCTTGATCTGATCACTATACATTATATGTATTGAAACATCACTGTGTATCTCATAAACATGTACAACTATTATATGTTAATTAGAAAAAAATTAAAGTAAATAAAAAGAAGTTTTAAGATTTCAATAACGAAAGACAATACTGAGAGACAGGAAAAAAAATTTAAATAAATGGGGAGGCAGAGCATGTTGTTAAAAGAGATGAAGAAGGTACTCACCATTATTAATCATTAGGGAGAGGAAAAATAAAATCAATCAATATATCACGTCAGTCTCACCAGAACAGGTACAATTTAAAACATGAAAAATATCACATGTTAGCAAGGAGTTAATATAATTATATTGTCAAATATGTAGGTAAGAATATTAAAACTTTGCAAAGTAGGTTTACACTTTCTTATATGCCTAACTTCTATATTTACCCAATAACCTAATAACTTCATGCTTATTGTATCTCCAATAGTTATTAAGACACATAAGAGCAAAAAATCCTAGTAAAATAATATTTATATAATCTTTTATCATAAGAAAAAGCAACTGAAAAAAATCCAAATGTTCATCAATCAGAGTATAATTACCTTGTTCTGTGTTTATTCTTCAGTTGTAAATATAGTTCAGAAAACAGGAACTACTGATACACAACATCAAAAATCTCAAAATAATGTTTAGTAAAAGTGTACAAAAGTACATACATATAGGAAACTAAAAACTAAAGGAAACTAAAAACTAATGAAACTACAGGAAACTGAAAACTAAGCTGTGGTGGTGAATTGAGAGCTCAGAGCAGTGGTTTTCTACTGGGGATACAGGTATAAACTTGGGGAAAAAATAAAACTTACTGAGGAAATTGAAACCTGAGAGTATTTGAGAAACTCATCATTTGATTATGTGCAATTTATACTTTAATACTTTTTTAATGTACTTAGAAAAGTAATTAAAAAGTTGTTTTTGAGTGAAGCAATTATGAAAACAGAATTAATATGTAGTTATTTTTTATTTTTAATTTAATTGCATAAATGCAACTAATTAATAAATAAGACTAAATATATCGGCTGAAATATCTTTGTTAAGAAAGATTCATTTTGTAATAGATATATGCAATGATTTGTCAATTAAATTTAAAAAAATATTGTAAAAGCTACTAGACAACTGAAGCAACTATTTTAAACCCTGAAGAATTTAATTGATGTTGCTGTTGAGATTGAGAACATGCCTAAACTTAGACAAGCAACCTTTAAATATTTTCAAGTTTGAGGAGAATAAATTTTACAATGAAATGGACTGAACTAGACTGTTACTATCTTCACGTCTATCTTCACTTTTTCACTAATCTGTTTTTATGTTAATTGAGAAAAGCATCACTGATAGAACTGTGCTTTCTGAAAATGTCTCCTATGGGACAAATCATATAGTGTTAGTGACAGACATTGCTTACCACATTATTATCAAGAATAACTATTAATATATACAAATGCAAGCTGGTGCATTGGCATGCACCTATAGTCCTAGCTACTCAGGAGGCTGAGGGAGGAGGATTGCTTGATCCAAAGAGTTTGAGGCTGTAGTGAGATATCATACCACTGCACTCTAGCCTGGGGAACGAATGGAGACCCTTTCTCAGATATATATATATATATATAACACACACACACACACACACACACCAAACAAAAAAGCACACGCCAGATTTGATTATCTCCTTAGATAAAACCCATCAGGAATTTGACTATGAACCAAAAACCTTCTTCTGCATACAAGTGAATTGCTAATCTATCACCACGTTTGCTAGCCACTAATTTTGTGAGAAAAAAAAATATGCATCCATTAAATTATTTAATCCCCTTATGAGGCTTGCTGATAATGCCATACAATTTACTAATTTGGTACAGCTACTTTTCATTTGGTACAAGACACCATGGAACACCATTGATATTGTCCACAGAAACGGCATCATGTGTTTGCCTCTGCTGTTGCCATATCCACTAGTCATTTTCATTCACTGACGTATGCTCCTTATTATCATCACCATCATCTAATTATTACTGCATCTTTAAATGCACCTTGAAGATTCAGTTTCTTGGGTACAATTGTCTGAATGACTAGACCATATTATGTTGCTTACATTTAAGCTCCCAGTGACAAGGGAGAAAGACAGACTAGTTTTTTTCTTTACTTTTTTATTTTTAATTTTTAGACTGAGTTTTCTCTTTTGCCCAGGCTGGACTGAAGAGGTGTGATCTCAGCTCACTGCAACCTCCAGCCCCGGATTGAAGTGATTCTCCTGCTGGGATTACAGGTGCCCGCCACCACACCCAGCTAATTTTTGAATTTTTAGTAGAGATGGGGTTTTGTCATGTTGGCCAGGCTGGTCTCAAACTCCTGACCTCAGGTAATCTGCCCGCTTTGGCCTACCAAAGTGCTGGGATTACAGGCCCGAAGCCACAGCTCCCGGCCTTTTCTTTAGTTTTCATAGTGTCTCCTGCAACATTGCATTCCATCAAGATACTATAATGTGGGCTTCCTCAAAATAAGTTGGCTATTTGAATACTGGGGAATTAAAATTGGACAAATACCTTCTAAATTTTCAAAATACAAGTATTGTACTGTCAAACTCCGTATTACATTTAAATTTTATAATAATTACTTTGCTGTAGGCTAATGATGAAAAAAGGTTTCTTTTAATTGCTGTCTTGCTAACATCTTTAGGTAAATAAACTACGATATTTATTAGCTAAAGTTTCCAACAAAAGTAAATTAAAGCAGCATAGGAGAAAAGTGGACATTAAAACTATGGCTACAGTGTATTTGTAAAATATCTCAACATCTTAGTTTACAGTTAAGAGATGATAGACATAAAATGAGTTGAAAATCATGCTGTACATTTTAGAGCCATAAAAGCTAATAAAGTAATTATTCGTGGAATTAAATATATTATCAGTCCATTTATAGAAGATTAATGTAGGCAACTCTTTTGAGGAAGGTGTACACACCACCTGCAAAAAAATGACTTTTTCTCATTTTAAAATGAAGTGGCCTTGTACACATATTAGAAAATAAAAGCTTGCACTCTGTTTTCTTGTATTGTTTAATGTAGTTTAAACACATTTTTATTTTGGGAAGAAGATAAAAATTGATTCTCTGACACATGAAATATTTATATTCATGTTTCTTCGGTTATCTTGTGACTCACATGCCAGCTTCTTCTCATTCATGTTCTCCTCCTGCCTTTGGATCCTCTGAAGCCTGCCTGGTTAGGCACAGTGTATTTCTATCAGCTGCTACTCTAATCACAACTGATTGTAAGGTCAACATCCTGGAAATGTCAGGTTAATACATCTATGTAAAATATATACACATGATGCTTAAATAGATGCTTTGCTTTTCTATACAAGCAAATAATGCCTAACTTGAGGAAAAAAAGTTATATGACAGTATAATAACATTTAACTGGCTGTATCAACCCTGCACAATATTGACTTCTATGGTGGACCACTTGTTTAATTTTTGGCTGAAGTGTCCAAAGATAGGGTGGTTTCACTTGTTGATACATATAATTTAATATAATTTGTTGATATGAAGATAGAAATCAGAAATAACTGTCACTTCCACTGCACGATGCAATTTTTTTTACCTTTTAGTCACAAAAATATGTCTTTTTTTCAGATGTTCATCAATATCAGAGCTATCAAAGTAATTTATAACAGTCTTTAGTCCTTATTTCCAATTTTAAAAATAATTTTATATGCCATTTTTACTGCACAATACACTAATATTTTTTATCTTGTAATTGGAGCCATGTAGCAATCCTCCTCCACCATCATAAGTCAAGTAGAAAATTATTTATCTCTATTCTCTACCTAGATGAGACTTGTAACTGTTTATTTCAATGATCTATATTTTAAATAAAAATTTGTTCTCTTTTTTCAGAGTAATTTCAGGTGTTTAATTCATTCAATCAATATTTATTGAATAATATAATGCAAAGTTCTGAGTGTCAAAGATATCTAAGTACAAATGCTAGCCTTTAATTTGCAAGTTGTATGGCTTTCATCAAGTTAGAACAGATTTCTTAAGGTCACTTCTCAATCTAAAAATAAAGATAATGGTTTCAGGAATGTGGGAATTGTGTAAGATATAAGATGTGAACTAGCACAGCACTTGGTACAAAGGAAAGGTTTCATAAATGGTAACTATTATTATTGGCATGAACCAGACACTTGGCAGTTGTTGAGAATACAGTCATCATCAATGCTACAAAGGAATACACAGACGGAGGTAGGAGGATGTGTGTACAAATAATTGATGTACTGTGTTGTATTACTCCAAAATAAGGTTGCACTGGTGAGTTGCCTGCTCATGTTTGATTTCTTACAGTTTTACTTTTAGTAATGTTAAAAAAGTGAATCAAAACTAAATGGAAATATATTCTTCATACACGTGTTTTGTTTTGTTTTGTTTTTTTACATTTGTTTCTTGTATTTTTACAAAAACAATTTAAAACCTTTTCAACATTGTTACAAAATTTACTCTTCCTTTTTCCTCCCCAGTGGCGCATGATCGTGGCTCACTGCAACCTCTGCCTCTTGGGTTCAAACAATTCTCATACCTCAGCCTCTCGAGCAGCTGGATTATAGGCGTGCACCACCACATCCAGCAAATTTTTCATTTTTAGTAGAAACAGGGTTTCGCCATTTTGGCCAGGCTAGTCTCGAGCACCTGACCTTACTTAGGTGATCTGCACACCTTGGCTTCCCAAGATGCTGGATTGCAGGTATGAGCCCACTGTGCCCAGCCTCTTTTCAATTTTATGGATATTACAAATAGGGCCTGTATAATTTTAGTGTACAAGCATTTGCGTTGACATATGCTTTCATGTCTTTGGTTAAATTCTCAGTAATTTCTTTTGTCCAATGGGGTGCTCCCTTGCAGTACTCTCCCCCTTTGCCTAGGGATGTGGCTTCCTGAGAGCCAAATGGTAGTGATTGTTATTTCTCTTCTGGATCTAGCCATCTTCAGGACTGCTGGGTTCCAGGCTGGTACTAGGGGCTGTGTGTCTGCATAGAGTTCTGTGATGTGAACCATCTACTGGTCTCTCAGCCATGAATAGCAACACCTGCTTCAGTGGAGATGGCAGGGGAGTGAAATGGACTCTGTGAGGGTCCATAGTTGTATTAGTGTTGCTTGTTGCACTGGTTTTGTGCTGGTTGGCCTCCTGTCAGGAGGTGGGGCTTTCAAGAGAGCATCAGCTCCAGTAGTAATAGGGAGGATTTGCTGGTGGGTGGGGCTTAGAACTCCCAAGAGAATGTGACTTTTGTCTTCAGCTACCAGGGTGGGTAGAGAAAGACCATCAGGTGAGGTAGGGTGAGGCATGTCTTAGCTCAGATTCTTGTTGGGCAGGACTTGCTGTGGCTGCTGTAGAGGGTGGCGGGGTTGTTCCCAGATCAATAGAGTTATCCCAGGAGGATTATGGCTTCCTCTGCTGATCATGCTGTATCATAATTTCCAAGGTCTTCAAGTATTTAAAATGTTATATCCCCTAGGTATTATAAATAATGCTCTTCCATTTTTATTAATGTGGTGGATTTACTATTTCTGCTTACACCTTAGATTCTTCCACAATTTATTTTGTTTCTGATATCAGATATCACTCTCATTCAGGGTTAAGCTGAAGAAAACAGAAACTGGTTCAGTTATTTGTTTTTACTGATCAGTGAATACATATAAGAAAATGTACTAATTGTAAGTATTCATTTCAGTTACTTGATTCAAACATATACCAGTGTAACTCACACCCAGTTCAAAAAATAATACTATTTTTAACATCATTAGATCCTCTTTTATGGATCATCTTAGATTTTTGTTATTCATTATAAGATATTCTTCATATATTTTCCATTTCAGGTATGTTTATATGTGTATATCAATATATGTTTTGTATATGTCCTCATCTATTTATATCAATTTATTTATTTTATTTTATGACTTATGAGTGGCATTTCATCTTCGTAATGGTGCATATTTATGAACCGTGAATGGAAAAGAGATCTTGGAACCCCAAACTCACTAAGTCAAAGGAAAAAGCCACATAAACGTGCCTCCTTTTTTGTTTCTAAATAAGATAGCTACGAAGATAAACACTTACAAACCTTACAATTTGCCTACAAAGAAATTTTTTTGTGGGTTCCCAGATCTTTACCCTAAAACAGTTCTATTGAATTTCACCCTGGCAATATACATCGATAGCTTATCCTCACAGTTATGGGATGAAAGATGGAACTGAAAGTAATTTCTCTGCTCACTTAAGACCAGTGCATATCTGAATGTTTCCTCTGCCCTATGTTTAATTTACCTTATGTAAAAATGCAGATTCACTAAGCTAGAGGAAGGAATAAGTGATTATTCCTCTACCCTTCTCTAACATGTAAACTGTGTATTCAGTGAAAGACTGATCAAAGATTCAAAAGAATGGAAACACTTGCCTCATACCTACCCACACTCATTTTTTATTTCTTCCTTTCTCCCAATACCCACCTGATATAGTTTAAATATGTATACCCTCCCAAATCTCATGTCAAATTGTAATTCCCAATATTGGAAGGAGGATCTGGTGGGAGGTAATTATATCATGGAGATGGGTTTCTCATGAATGATTTAGCACCACCATCTTGGTACTGTCTTCATGACAGTGAATGAGTTTTCATGAGATCTGGTCATTTAAGTGTATAGTAACTCTCTCCACCTTCCTCCTGCTGCTATCATGCAAGATTTCTACTTCCCCTTTGCCTTCCATCATGATTGGAAGCTTTCTGAGGCCTCCCCAAAAGCAAAAGCAACTATGCTTCCTGTACAGCCTGCAGAACCATGAGCCAATTAGAACTCTTTTCTTTATAAGTTACCCAGTCTCAGGTATTTCTTTATAGAAACTCAAGAATAGACTAATGCATAAAATTGTTACCAAGGAGTGGGGCATTGCTATAAAAACACCTAAAAATGTGGAAGTGGCTTTAGAACAGGGTAACAAACAGAGTTTGAAAGAGTTTAGTGGCATCAGAAGAAGGCAGAAAAATGAGGGAAAGTTTGGAACTTCCGAGAGTCTGGTTGAGTGATTATGACCAAAATACTAATAATGATGTGGTCAGTGAAGGCCAGGCTGAGGAGGTCTCAGATGGAAATGAGGAACTTATTATGAACTGAAGCAAAGGTCACATTTTTATGTTTTAGCAAAGAACTGGGCGGCATTGTGCCCCTGTCCTGAGGTGTGGAACTTTGAACTTGAGAGAGATGATTTAGTGTATCTGGTGGAAGAAATGTCTAAGCAGCAAAGTATTTAAGATGTAGCCTGGCTGCTTCTAACAACCCTTACTTATATGCATAAGCAAATAAATGAATTAAAGTTGGAACTTACATTTAAAGGAGAAAGCGTGCCTGGCCATGTGGTGGAAAGGAAAAGTCCATTTTCAGGGGAGGAATTCAAGTAGACTCAGAAATTTGTATAAGTAAAAAGGAGCCAAGTGCTACTAGCCAAAACAATGGAGAAAAGGCCTCAAAGACATTTCAAAGACCTTGCAGCAGCCCCTTCTATCACAGACCCAGAAGCCTAGGACAATTGAATGGTTTCATAGATTAGGCCCAGGGACTTAATACCCTGCAAAGCCTGGGGACACTGCTCCCTGCCTTGCAGCCACTCTAGCTCCAGCTGTGGTACAAAGGGGCCAAAGTATAGCTTGGACTGCCATTTCAGATGCTGCAAGCTATAAGCATTGCTGGCTTCCACGTGGTGTTAAGTTTGTGGGAGCCCAGAGTGTAAGAGTTGAGCTTGGGACCCTCCAGCTAGATTTCAAAGAATGTTTGAAAAAGCCTGGGTGCCCAGCCAGAAAACTGCTTCAGGGGTAGAACTCTCAAAGAGAACCTCTACTAGGGCAGTGCAGAGGGGACATGTGAGATTGGAGCCCTCATACAGAATCCTCACAGCAGCACTGCCTAGGGGAGCTGTGAGAAGGGGGCCACCATCCACCAGACTCCAGAATATGGAGCCACTTACAGCTTGTAATCTGTACCTAGAAAAGCTACAGGTACTCAACACCAGCCCATGAGATCAGCCACAGGGATGAACCTTGCAAAGTCACAGGGGTGAAACCTTTCAATACCTTTGGAGACCACCACCTCTCATATCAGTGTGCCTTGGATGTGGGACTGAACTCAAAAAAGACAATTTTGGCAATTTAAGATTTAATGACTGCCCTCCTGGGTTTTGAACTTGCATAGGGCCTGTAGCCCTTTATTTTTTCTGATTTTTCCCTTTTGAAATGGGAGTATCTATCCAATACTTATATCTACATTGTGTCTTGAAAATAACTAACTTGATTTTATAGGCTCAGAGGTGAAAGGGCCTAGCCTTGTCTCAGATTAGACTTCAGACTTTGGACTTTTGACTTAATGCTGGAAGAAGTCAAGATTTTGGGAATTATTGAGAAGGCATTATTGTATTTTGCAATGTGAGAAGGACATCAGATTTGGGAGGGGCCAAGGGCAGAATTATATAGTTTGGATATATGTCCCCACCCAAATCTCATGTTAAATTGCAATTCCCAATGTTGAGGTTAGGGCCTGGTGGGGGGTGATCATGGGGATGAGTTTCTTGTGGATGGTTTACTGCCATTGTCCTTGGTACAGTCCTAATGACAATGGGTCAGTTCTCCCAAAATCTGGTCATCGAAAATTTTGTTGCCCACCCCCACCATTTCTCTTTTTCTTCCTCCTGCCATGGAAGAGTCATTGTATTATTCCATTTTCACACTGCTATAAAGATATTACCTGTGACTGCATAATTTATGTATAAAAAAGTTTAATTGACTTACTGTTCTGCATGTCTGGGGAGGCCTCAGGAAACTTACTATCATGGTAGAAGGCAAAGGAGGAGCAAGCACCTTCTTCACAGTGGCAGGAGAGAGAGGGAGAGCAAAGAGGATAGCCAAACACTTTTAAACCCTCCTATCTTGTGAGAAATCCCTTGCTATCATGAGAACAGCAAGGTGAAAACCACCCCCATTACCCAATCAACTCCCACCAGGTTCCTCCCTCAACACATAGGGATTACAATTCAATATTAAATTTGGGTGGGCACACAGAGCCAAGTCAACATTCTGCCCCTTCCCCCTCCCAAATCTCATGACCTATTCACATTTCAAAACCAATCACACCTTCCTAACAGTCTCCTAAAACCTTAACTCATTCCAACATTAACCCAAAAGTCCAATTCCAAAGTGTCATCTGAGACAAGACAAACCCTTTTGACTATAAGCCTTTAAAATCAAAAGCAAGTTAGTTCCAAGAGACAGTGTGGGTATAGGCATTGGGTAAAAAGTCCTGTTTTTAAATGGGAGGAATTGGCCAAAACAAAGGGGCCACCCATGCAAATGTGAAACCTGGTGGGGCAGTTATTAAATCTTAAAGCTCTGAAATAATCTCCTTTGACTCCATGTCTCACATCCAGAGTGCACTGATGCAAGGGGAGGAGCAGGCTCCCAAGGCCTCTGGCAGCTCCACCCCTGTGACTCTGCAGGGTACAGCCCCTCTGTCTGCTCTCATGGGCAGGTGTTGAGTGCCTATGGTTTTTCCAGGAACATGGTACAAGCTGTCAGTGGATCTACTTTTCTTGGCTGTGGAAGATGGTGGCCCTCTTCTCACAGTTTCACTACGCAGTGCCCCAGTGGACTCTGTGTGGGGGCTCCAATCTCACATTTCCCTTCTGCACTGCCCTAGAAGAGGTTCTGCATGAGGGCTCCATCCCTGCAGCAGAATTCTTCCTTGACACCCAGTTGTTTCCATACATCCTCTGAAATTTAGGCAGAGGTTTCCAAATCTCCACTCTTGCCTTGTGCACACCCACACACGCCCAACAACATGTGGAAGCCACCAAGGCTTGAGACTTTCAGCCTCTAAAGCAATGGCCTAAACTATACTTTGGCCCCTTTTAGCCACAGCTGGAGCAGCAAGGACACAGGGCACTAATTCCTGAGGCTACACTTAGCAGTGTGTCCCTGGTTTCAGCCCACAAAACTATTTTTACTTCCTAGGCCTCTGGGCCTATGATGGGAAGGGCTTTTGCAAATATCTCTGATATGCCACGAAGACATTTTCTCTATTGTCTTGGCTATTAACATTTGCTTCCTTGTTGCTTATGCAAATTTCTGCAGCTGGCTTGAATTTTTCCACAGAAAATGAGTTCTTCTTTACTACCACATGGTCAGACTTCAAATTTTCCAAACATTAATGCTCTGCTTCCCTTTTAAACATAAGTTCTAATTTCAAAGTATCTCTTCGTGAACGTATATAACTGAATACATTCAGAATAAACCAGGTTACCTCCTGACTGCTTTGCTGCTTAGAAATTTCCTCCACTAGATACTCTAAATCATGTCTCTCAAGTTCAAGGTTCCACAGATCTCTAAGGCAGGGGCAAAATGCCACCAGTGTCTTTGCTAAAGCACAGCAAAAGTGACCTTTATTCTACTTCACAATAAGTTCCTCATCTCCATCTGAGATAACCTCAGCCTGGACTTTGCTGTCCACATCACTATCAGCATTTTGGTCATAACTGTTCGACCAGTCTCTAGGAAGTTCCAAACTTTCCCTCATCTTGCTGTCTTCTTCTGAGCCCTCAAAACTCTTCCAAACTCTGTTTGTTACCTAGTCCCAAAGCTGCATCCACATTTATAGGTGTTTTTATAGCATTGCTCCACTCCATGGTACCAATTTTATGTATTAGCTCACTCTTGCATTACTAAAAAATACCAGAGACAGGGTAGTTTATAAAGAAAAGAGCATTAATTGGCTCATGGTTCTGCATGGTAGGCAGGCCCCAGGAAACTTACAATTGTGTCAGAAGGCAAAGGAGAAGCAAACACCTTCCTGACAAGGTAGCAGAAGAGAGTGAGGGAACAAAACACTTTTAAACCATCAGATTTCATGAGAACTCCCTCACTATCATGAGAACAGCATGGGGAAAACTGCCCTCATGAATCAATTACCTCCCACAAGGTCCCTCCCTCAACATGTGATGATTACAATTTGAAATGAGATTTGGGTGGTGAAACAGGGCAAAACCATATTACTCTTACTCCTTCTTTGCCTCTGCCATGATTGGAAGCTCCTGAGGCCTTCCCAGAAGCAGAAGCTGCTATGCTTCCTATACAGCCTGAAAAGGGTGAGCCAATTAAACCTCTTTTCTTTATACATTATACAGTCTCAGGTATTTCTTTATAGTAATGCAAGAACAGGCTAATACACCACCCTTTCACCTTTTAATATCAAGGTCCCCAGGCCCTCTTTTGGAAAAAGCATGTGCCACAATTTGTCCTGTGGATCCATGTTTTTTCCCCAGGTGGGTCCTTAACCTTTTAATCTTCTAAAGTAATGAGACTCAACATAGTCACTTATTTTGATTTAGAGAACAAATGTTTTTCATTTAGTATCCTTCAGTTTATCTATTTTTTCCTTAAAGATAGTGGTTTTGGTATTCTTTTGAAATATTTGCCTACATAAATTGATAAATATTTTACTATGTTTTCTTTTTAAAAAATATTGTTTTACTTTTTCCCTTTTTTACATGTAAACTTTGAGTACATCTGCAATTGAATTTTATAATATATGAAGTTAAAAAATTCTTCAATGGCAATTTGACACATCATTATTTATAAAAAAGAGTATGCTTTTCATTACTGCACTGCAGTGTCATCTGTTATCTGTGCTGAGAAGCAGTTGATAAACATTTTATTATCTTACTGAATTCTGTACACTGTTCTGTTTTTTAATATACATGAGTTCCTGTCAAACTCACACCATCTTAATTATAGTTGCTTTACAAAAGATGTACCTTTGTAGCAGTATAAATCTTCCAGATTTTTAAAATTTTCATTTTATTTAGTGCTCCTCCTCCTCCTCTTTAAAACTGAATTGGCAATTCTTAGTTCTTGGCATTAATACATACTTTTTGTAAGGAGTTTGTCAAAAAATTATACTACAATTTTCATTGAGATGTCATTGAACACTTTTCATCCTTATTAAATACTTTTCATGATATTGTGTTATTCTTAGTTTACAAGTATTGCACCTAGGAGTTTATCACTGTGTGGCAGTGACCTGTTGCTCTTTCAATAGAGGACCCATTGTTCCAGATGTTGAAAGGGCTTTTAGCCCTTTTTAGAATTGCCTTACTTTCAGAATGCTGCCTTGTTCAAAATCGCACATATTTCCTCAGTGTAGCCGGCATACAGTGGCTGTTTGCTGAAGGGTGTAAAGATCTGGTCCTCTTTATTCTGTTTGTGTCTCCTCTGAATGAACATTTTAGCTTGAGAGCTTCCTGTGAAGGTATTTATGGCCAAAATGGGCCTTAATTGCATTTCAGCTTTGCTTTCTTGCCTTTCTTCCACAATCATTGATCCTGAGGAAAATCCCTAACAAACACGCATGCTAGAATATCCATCTCAAAGGTTTCTTCATGAAGAATTTCTCTTCTACATAAATACAAAAGTAGTTCAAGACAATTGATAATAAAATGAAGTTTTGCTGCTGAATCACCGGCTACAAGACTGACAATGAAAACATAATAACTAGTGTTAACTGGAGAATAGAATTACGCTGGCAATAGTGGTGGTCCATTTGCTAAAACAGTAACCACTGGTGATTTGCAGTGCTTTAATAGTTAACAGGAATGGATAACAGATTGTAATATATGGGTAATTACAGAGATATGGCAAAATTATAATTGTAATAGAATTGTGTGGCTCTTACTAAGATCCAGACATTCCAGATAAAGATAACAAAAAGCTAAGGGGTATCAACTTTCAAAAGAAAGTTAAGTGTGAACACCATAGTGCTTCCTGGATCATACCGAAAGTGGCTTTCAACTCCCGCAGCATGATTATTGAGAATTCTGAGTACTAGCATAAGAAGTCAATATTCATGGCCGGGCGCTGTGGCTCATGCCTGTAATCCCAGCACTTTGGGAGGCTAAGGCGGGCAGATCATGAGGTCAGGAGATAGAGACCATCCTGGCTAACATGGTGGAACCCCGTCTCTACTAAAAATACAAAAAATTAGCAGGCCGTGGTGGCGGGCGCCTGTGGTCCCAGCTACTGGGGAGGCTGAGGCAGGAGGATGGCGTGAACCTGGGAGGCAGAGCTTGCAACAAGCTGACCCCCCCCCACCCCCCCCGGGGGGGAAAAAAAAAAAAACCCCCCCAAAAAAAAAAAAAAAAAAAAAAAAAAAAAAGGAAGTCAGTATTCATATTATCTGTGCTCCAAAGAAGGTTACATTCTCAACAAAACTACATCTACTATTCTAAGGTCCACATTATGTTTGGTTTGATGTTCTTTAAAATCCTGAATCTGAAGCTTTTTTCTAAAAGCTCTCAGTCAGTGGAAATGACTCAATCCTTTCTATTATAAATATATACTCCTACCTTTCTTAAACACAATGAGAAACCCCTCCTCTGTATGGTCAACCCATATGTGCTGGTGATAGAGGCACAGAAGTCACTAAAATGTTCAGTATTAATTTTTCTCTCTACTACAAGCCTGATCCTAGGACAAGAAGTTCCATAACTATTACCAATGAAAATAAAGGGCATAAAAGACTTCCCACAAGAAGAAATCGTGGCAATACACAACTGTCAGAATATAGGTAGATACAATTATCAAAAGGTCATAGAGAGCAAATGGTGGCAGTTTGGGACCTTGACCCACAGAGAGTCATGGAGATACTTAACAAAACACAGTATTCCTGGAAGTTGCATACAAAGGTACACAGCAAGGGTACACAGCAAGGGTACTGCTCAAGTTGTGTCATCTAAAAAGAAAAAAAAAAAGCAAAGATGAATTCAGGATTCTGAGGGTAGTCACCCAGTTTGTGGATCTCAGCCCAGACTCATTAAGTGAATAAGAAAGCCAGCTAAGCCAAGCGTACATGAAAATCTTTTACATAGCCATTCTCCAAAGAGTCTGTTATTTACTCAGTGACTGCACATTGGGGAAAGAAGAAAAACCTGATATTGGAGGAGGAATTAATTCCTAGAATCCAAAGTCATTATGAAACACAGGTGTATGTGTTCTGTCTATTTTACAAATGCTTTAAGTATTCAGTTCTTTAGGAGTTAAGATGGATAGATAAGAACTGGAGTGAAATTTGCTGGTTGTTATCAATTTGCTAACTTAACCAGTGTCACTACTAGGTTGTGAAAAGTTTTGTTTTAATTATAAGACTTGGAGATTACTAATGTATAACTAACTTCCTGTTTGTTTATACATTACAAATAAAAGCCAAAACTCATACCATATTGATTGTTTACTTCTCATGGCTGACCTAATTGCAAAATTTTATTTAATATTCTTCCAAAATATTGCTTCCCTAAGAAGGATCTTCATCCTTTTGGGGATAATAATAATTAGAATCATGACTTTAATACATTAACATCAGTGTAACTAATGTTTTAGGAGATTAGTCACCATTTGGAAAGAAATAAAATTGAAGCAGATCCATTTTTATATATAGGAACTGGAGTTAAAGAAAGACACTGTATACCATAATTAAAGTATTACCAGTAGGTGAGCCTTCTATATGACATTTTCTGCATGTTGAAATAGATAAATTCAATTTCCCAAGGGAAATAAATTTGTTTGACCAGATGTAGCATCAATAAAAAATCCACTGACCACCAATTCATTTTTTTTTCTATATCCATCTTGAGAAAGAAATCAGCAATTATGACCTATTTTAACTCTGACATAGGCTACGAACTCCTGAGGCCAAAATTTGTAGCACTATTTTTTTTTTTCTCAATAGCACTAAATAAATTAGAGTATTTTTCTCATGAAAAAGCTTCAAATTAAGAAGGATCAATTCAGTCGATTCCTTTGTGAGTTAGTTAGAAGAAACTGTTTTACAGCATTCTTAATTATTTCAGCTAACCAAATGTATGTCCAAAACATTGCTTTAACTCTATTAAGAGAGTATAAATTGGAAAAAAAAAACAAACAAAAAAAAGAAAACTATGTATTCCCTGAAACAGAATTGGAATAAAATATATTCTTGTTTCTTGTTCCTTACTAAATAAATTTATCATATACCAATGTCCTTTGTCATGCTTAAAAAACTTCAGGTCCACAAGGATATTTTGAGTTTCAGAATAGAATCATATTAATATATTTATTTTTATCTGATTTTAGTCTTTAGAAATCCATGGAAATCTCTCCTGTTGATATGGAGGAGATGGTAAAATATAATTTATCCTCATGATAAATATAGCATCATATATTCCAGTGAAACCTGTTATGTGAGCTTGAGATAAACTTAGTTGGCAGACATAAACCTCAAACATAGGACCAATCTAAAATTTAACATTAGAAGTTAATTAGCCTAACAAATTAAGTAGAAAACACAATGTGTACGCATACAAATGGCGTAACTATGTTAACTTTTGAATATAATTTATCTGAAGTAAATGTAAGCATATTCTCAGCATTAACAAATCTCGACAGCTGGAAATACAGATATTATTTTACATAGTTATGATCATGGATATAAATGTCCTCCAAAACACTAAAATTTAGAGGATATATTATAGCTCTAGGGTTACCAGTAAAGTTTTTAACTTTCTTCTATATTCATCACTTTTTTATCCTGTAAAAACAATTTAAGCCACCAGGCGCGGTGGCTCATGCCTGTAATCCCAGCACTTTGGGAGGCCGAGGCAGGCGGATCACAAGGTCAGGAGATTGAGAACATCCTGGCTAACATGGTGAAACCCCGTCTCTACTAAAAATATAAAAAAATTAACCTGGCGTGGTGGCGGGCGCCTGCAATCCCAGCTACTCGGGAGGCTGAGGCAGGAGGATGGTGTGAATCCAGCAGGCGGAGCTTGCAATGAGGGGAAATCCTGCCATTGCACTCTGGGCTGGGCGACAGAGCCAGACTCCATCCAAAAAAAAATGTAAGCATCAGGTCCTATAATTGTTCTAAGTCAAAACAAGCTTTTAAAGTTAACTGCAGAGAAAGAAATCTTAGAAATCTGTAGTAACATAAATATACCTTTCACGCTATATTAATTATAATGGGTTAACCAAAGATAGGGGGGAAAAGATAACACCTGCAGTAACTACATATTTTTAAACATAGGATTAAAAAAATAAATAAATTTTTTCCAGTATGACCTCATCCTTTGTCTGTAACACATCTCATCAAAATTATGCTGAAATGCAGTTTAGATATTCAATTATGATTTATTTTTATTAATGTAATTTTTCTGGTTGTGCATGATTATGATAAAGAGAAGAACAGTCATGTTATTCTGAAAAACTGGAGCAGTACTTGCCAAATTGAACATCTGTGGCCTCTGCCTATTTGGCAAATTCCGGTTGACTTTCTCATATAGTTTCATTTATAATCACAAAACATAGAACATGGCATAGTTCTATGGGCAACTCTTTCATGTATGTGTGCACAGATGTGTCTCCATGAATGCAGACACTTTTTCTTTTAAATATATTCTATTTAGACAATTATTTCTATGAAATAACACTGGCAACATTTCTTACCAACTACATAGTAAAATTTTCTTCTGTATGTTCCCTCTGATGAAAATTAATTTCTCTAATGATAAGCAATTAAGAAAGCAATCTTGGCTAGATGAACATGTTATGAATGCAATATTTAACTACTGAAGATAAATGTATTTGTTTTATGAGTTAATCTATTACTAGGTGTTACTGTGTCAAAAAAAAAAAAAAAAAAAAAAAAAAAAAAACACTGCTAGTGGATTTACCTTTATCTCATTGTCAACAAAATCAAATGTGAAATGTTTGAGTTTAGGATTTCTTACAATTCTAATTGCTATCAACAATTGCTTTTTCTGGCTTATGAAACAAAGGAAAAATGTACAAATTCTACACCACTCCAAATCACAGATAATCTTTGAAAAAGGAAAGCCTAATATGCATGGGTGTGAAAATTTTTAAATTACATTCTGGTAAATAATGTTTTCATTCAATATCTAGATTAATTCTTTATGAAAACTACTTTTTCTATGTGGAATGCAGTCACATTTCAGTGAGTAAAATATCATAGTTTCTGTTTCATTCATTATCCAGTTAGTAACTGAGAAAATGCTACTATATTCACTATTAAATGTAATAAGTGAATCTCTATATATATATATATATAGAGTATATATATATACTCATTCTGGTTAAGCACCTATTTTCTAGAAAAGGATAACTAAAAAATAATCATCCCCAAGAAACATAGTGATCACGTTCTCCAAGGTAAATACAAATGAAAAACTATTAAAGGCAGCTAGAAAAAAAGGGGCAGGTCACCTACAAGGGGAACCCTATCGGTAACAGCAGACCTTTCAGCAGAAGCCCTACAAGCCAGAAGAAATTGGCTGCATATATTCAGCATTCGTAAATAAAAGAAATTTCAGTCAAGATCTTATATCCAGCCAAATTAAGCTCCCTAAGCAGAGGAGAAATAAGATCATTTTCAGTGAAGCAAATTCTAAGGGAATTTGTTACCACCAGATCTACTTTACAAGGTGTCCTTAAAGGAATGTTAAACAAGGAAACAAAAGACTACTAGCAGCCACCACAAAACACAATTACTTACATAGACCATTGGAAATATAAGCAACTACACAATCAAGTCTATATATAAACTATTTATCAATATGATGATAGGATCAAATTCACACATATCAGTACTAACCTTGAATGTGAATAGGGTGAAAACTACACTTAGAAGGCACAGAGTAGAAAGTTGTATGAAGAAGAAAGACTCAACGATATGCTATTTTGTCTTCAAGAGACATACGTACCTGTAATAACATAGGTTTAAAGCAAACAAATGAATAAAAATTTACTGAGCAAATGGAAAACTAAACAGAGCCAGGGTTGCCACTCTAGTTTCAGACAAAATAGACTTTAAACCAACAAAGATAAAAAGAAAGACAAAGAAGGCAACTGTATAATGATAAAAGATTCAATTCAACAAGAGGACTTTACTATCATAAGTAAATATGCACCCAACACTGGAGAACTCAAGATTTATAAAACATGTTTTGGCTGGGCGCGGTGGCTCATGCCTGTAATCCCAGCACTTTGGGAGGCCGAGACGGGCAGATCACGAGCTCAGGAGATCAAGACCATCCTGGCTAACACGGTGAAACCCCGTCTCTACTAAAAAATACAAAAAAACTAGCCGGGTGTGGTGGCGGGCGCCTGTTAGTCCCAGCTACTCGGGAGGCTGAGGCAGGAGAAAGGCGTGAACCCAGGAGGTGGAGCTGCAGTGAGTGGAAATTGCACCACTGCACTCCAGCCTGGGCTACAGAGCGAGACTCTGTCTCAAAAAATAAATAAATAAATAAATAAATAAATAAATAAATAAATAAATAAATAAATAAATAAACAAACAAACAAGGAAAACAAACATGTTTTTAGAGACCTATGAGGAGATTTAGATAACCACACAATAATACTGGGAGAATTTAATATACCACTGACAGTATCAGACAGATGATTGAGGAAAGAAAACTAACAAAGATATTAAGGATCTCAACTTGACACTTGAACAAATGGACCTAGCAGATGTACAGAAAATGCCACCCAATAACAAGACAATATACATTCTTCTCATCTGCACATGGCATGTACGCTAAAATAGACCATATGCTCGGCTATAAAAACAATTATCAACAAACTCAAAACAGCCAAAATCATACTAACCAGTCTTGGATCACAGCACAAAAAAATAGAAACTGATACTAGGAAGATCTCTCAAAACTATACAGTTAAATAGAAATTAAACAATTACTACTGACTGACTTTTGGGTAAGCAATGAAGTAAAGGCAAAAATCAAGAAATTATTTGAGACTAATGCAAACAAAGACACAACATACCAGAATCTCTTGTACACAGCTCAAGCAGTGTTAAGAGCAATGTTTATAGCAGTAAACTCCCTCATGAAAAAATAGGAAAGATCTCAAATTAACAATGAAATATTACACCTAGAGGAACTAGAGAAACAAAAGCAATCCAAACCCAAAGCTAGCAGAAGAAAATAAATGACTGGAATCAGAGCTGAACAGAATAAAACTGAGATTAAAAAAAAAGAGTAATGAAACCAAAAGTTAGGTTTTTGAAAGAAGGAAAGAGATTAATAGAACACTAGCTAGACTAATACAGGAAAATGATCCAACTCAAATGAAAAAATATTAGAAATGACAAAGGGAATATTACAACTGACCCCACAGGAAAAAATTAAAACTCTCAGAAACCATTACAAACACTGCTATCCACAAAATCTAGAAAACCTAGAATAAATGGATAAATCCCTAGAAACACACAGCTTCCCAAGATTGAACAAGGAAGAAATGGAAATCTTGACCAGACCAATAATAAGTTCCAAAATTGAATCAGTAATAAAAAGCCTACTAACAACAACAAACAGACAAACAAACAAACAAAGCCCTGCACCAGACAGATTCAGAGCCAAATTTTATAAGACATATAACAAAGTCAGGTACCAATCCTACTGAAACTATTCCAAAAATTGAAAACAAGGAACTACTCCATAACTCATGTTATAAGGCTGATAGCAAAATCTGACAGAGACATAACAACAACAAAAAACTTCAGGCCAATATTCCAGATGAACATAGGAAAAAAAATTCTCAACAAAATAGTAGCAAACAATCCATCAGCCTATCAAAAAGTTAATTTGACATGATCAAGTAAGTTTTATTCCTGGGATGCAGGGTTGGTTCAATATGTGCAAATCAATAAATGTGGTTCATCAGATAAATAGAATTAATAAACAAAAACACATGATTATTTCAACAGATACAGATAAAACTTTTGGCAAAATTCAATATCCCTTCCTATTAAAAACCTTAAACCCACTAGGCATCAAAGAAACATACCTCAAAATAATAAGAACCATCCATGACAAACTCATAGTCAACATCATACTGAATGGGCAAAAGGTAGAAGCATTCCCCTTGAGAACTGAGACAAGACAAGGATGCCCACTCTCGACACTCTGGTTCAACCTAGCATTGGAAGTCCTAGTCAGAGCAATCAGGCAAGATAAATAAATAAAGGCACCCAAACAGGAAAAGAGGAGGTCAAACTGTCTATCTTCACAGATGATATAATTTTATGCCTAGAATACTCCATATTCTCTGCTCAAAGGCTCCTTCAGCAAAGTTTCAGCATACAAAACTATTGTAAAAAAAATTAGTAGCATTCTGCACATCAACAAAATCTAGACTGGATGCAGTGGCTAACACCTGTAATCCCAACACTTTGGGAGGCCAAGGAGGGAGGATCTCAAGTAACTCAAGACTAGTCTAGGCAACATTGAGACTGTCACCTTTAATTTTTCTTAATTAGTCAAACATAGTGGCATGCACCTGTAGTCCTAGCTGCTTCTGGGGCTGAGGTGGGTTGATCACTTGAGCCTGGGAAATTGAGGCTGCCAGTGAGACATGATTGTGCCACTTCATTACCACCTACTCAACAAATCAAAACACTCTTAGAATAAAAAAAAAAAAGTCCAAACTGGCAGCCAAATCAAGAATGTAATCCCATTCACAATTCACACACACACACACACACACACACACACACACACACACACACACACACTTAGGAATATAGCCAATTAGGGAGGGGAAGATATCTACAATAAGAATTATAAAACACCAACGAAAGCAGTCATAAATAATACAAACAAATGGAAAAACATTCCATTCCAAGCTCATTAATAAAAGGAATCATTATTGTTAAAATGATCATACTACCCAAAGCAACAGACAGATTCAACGCTATTTGTATCAAACTACAAATGGTATTTTTCACAGAATTAGATAAACCTATTCTAAATTTTATATGAAACCAAAACATGCCTTAGCAGCCAAAGTGATCCAAAAAAGAAAAAAAAAAAAAAAAAAGCTGGAGGCATCATATTACCTGGCTTCAAACTATACTACAAGGCTACAATAATCAAGACAACATGGTACTGGTACAGAAACAGGCGTATAGACCAATGGAACAGAATAGAGAGCACAGAAATAGAGCAGCACACCTACAATCATTTTTCTGTTCAATGCATGATTCTGGGCTAACTAGCCACATGCAGAAGATTGAAACTGGACTCCTTCCTTATACCACATTAAAAAACTCAACTCATGATGCATTAAAGATTTAAATATGAAAACCTAACACTATAAAAGTCCTAGAAGAAAACATTGGAAATACCATTGTAGACACAGGCTCTGGCAAACGTTTTGTGACAAAGATGCCAAAAGCAATTGCAGTAAAAATAAAAATTCACAAATGGGACATAATTAAAGAGCTCTGCACAACAAAATAAACTATCAACAGAGTAAACAGACAATCTACAAAATGGGAGAAAATACAAACTACTCATCCAACAAAGGTCTAATATCCAGAATCTATAAAGAACTAAAATAAATTAACAAGCAAAAAACAAACAGCCCCATTAAAAAGTGGGGAAAGGACATGAACAGACACTTTTAAAAGAAGACATATGTGTCTAATAACAGACACTTTTAAAAGAAGACATATGTGCCTAATAAGCAAATGAAAAAAACCTCAGCATCACTAATCATTAGAGAAAAGCAAATGAAAACCACAGTGAGATGCCATCTCACACCAGTCAAATGGCCATATTAAAAAGTCAAACATAATAGATGTTGGCAAAGATGTGGAGAAAAGGGAATGCATATACACTGCTGGTGGGAATGTAAATTAGTTCAGCCACTGTAAAAAGCAGTTTGGAGATTTCTGAAAGAATGTAAAACAGAAGTACTATTCAACCTAGCAATGCTATTGTTGGGTAGATTCCTCCCAAAATATAAATTTTTCTACCATGCAGACACATATATGCATATGTTCATCATAGCACTATTCACAGAAACAAAGACATGGAAATGCCCATCAATGGTAGACTGGTTAAAGAAAATGTGGTGTGATTGTGTGTGCATGTGTGTATACACACACACTGTGGAATACTATGCAACTATAGAAAACGAGATAATGTCCTTTGCAGTAACATGAATAGAACTTGAGGCCATTATCCTTCGTGAGTTAACACAGGAACAGATAACCAAATGCCACATATTCTCACTTATAAGTGGGAGTGAAATATTGAGTACACGTGGACGAAGGAGGCACAGAGACACCTGGGCCTACTTGAGGGTGGGATAGGGGAGGAGGGTGAGGATTGAAAAACTACCTATCAGGCACTATGCTTATTAGCTGGGTGACAAAATAATTTCTATGCCAAACACCTGTCACATGCAATTTACTCATGTAAGAAACCCACATGTGTATTTTCTGAACTTAAAAGATAGAAAAAAATGAAAAAAGTGAAAATGAATATTCTATTAATGATTATTATTTTTCACTTTTGACATTTTTATCTATATCATTTCTGGTATTTTATGTTCATACTTTTTTTCACCTCAATAACTTTGCTCATACTGTTAATTGTACCTAAAATTTCTCTTGACTTCTAAAGTACTCTTTGTGACTACTTTAAAGTTAGTACAGAATACTAGCCAATTTTAACTTTTTTTTAATGAACACTTTGTAATTATATGACCAGTTACATGCACACTGACCAGCTGGATATATATTTATAGGGTGCAATTTGATATATTGACATAGTACATGTTGTATAAGGATCAAATCAAGGTAGTGAGTTTATATCTTCACGCATTTAGTATTCATATGTCCATAAGACACAAGATGATATAATTGGAAATAAGTAACAAATACATATTTAAATTATCTCCAACATTTGAAAATAATAAAAAGTAACTTAAAATTATTCATCAGTAAAATAAATTAACACAATGAATATTATAAAATGCTTAAAATTACATTAACGGCAACAAACATACTATCAAAACTTAGATGGAAAATCAGTAGTACATAAATATTAATGTTTAGCTTTAAATGCTTTCCCATATACATGAGAAAGATTGAATAGTGATAGCCTAGAAATTCAATCAATCTGCTAATAAAACAACAGAGTATATCCAAAACGAATCAAAATAATAAATAATAAACTTCAAATAAGAAGTGTATAAAGTGGAAAGCACAGAAAGAGTGAATTCATTGAGAAGGAAAGGACAACAACAACAGAAAACTGACAAAATAATCCTGACCAATATATTTAAAAACAGACAAAATTACCAATGCTTTAGAAAATCATTAATGACAGGCATTTAAATAAAATGTAGAAAAATGATTTCACCTACAGCATTAAAAAATGTAAGCATTTGTCAAAACCATTTATATTCACACATAAACACTCTCTTTTGAATTAGGCTAGCTACTTTAACTTAGGAAAGGAGAAAAAATTCCAATACCATATTAACTTCTCTAAGAAAGACGAAAACAAATACACTGTGAGTTTTTCAATGGAAAAAAAAAATCTAGTATATGTTAGTCCAACATATAAATATAGATGCCAAAGTCTTACATAAAATATTAGTAATGTTAAAAAATTTCTGACACTTGCTGAAATGCTAAAGACTTTATTTAAAATTATTGCAATATGTGCTATGACTATAGGGGAGAGAGATTAGACTCAACTCTAAATACAACTGGAGAAAGTAGGGATTAATAGCCAAGTAGCAGATTGGGGTTGGTTGTTGGATGGAAAATTACTAAGAACAGACACCAAGGGTAGGAGAATTCTTGCTGGACTGACCAAACAGGATTCTTGCTGAGGGCAGGCCAGAGCGACTCGATGTTAAGAGTGGTCGGATTCTCCCTAAACTGATTTAACAGGCTTATTGCTAAAGGTGAATTCTGCAAGGATGAAAAAGAAGTGCAAGATTGAGGCCTAGTTGAGAAGAGAGCTGACAGGAGCCTTACTAAAATTTGATCAAGGAGAAAGTCGTGTTTAATAGTCTTTGTCTAGAAGGATGAATAGTCTTGGAGACAAAATTTGAATACAATCAACCCCCAATATTAGCAAATTTGAAAGAAAGGCAAGTTTGTTAATGCTATTAATGTTATCAAAATATCATAGAAAGTGAAATGGTAAAACTTCAATTACCTTTAATTTAAAGCTAATATTGTGTCAAAAACCTTTGCTAACACTCTTCCCACTGGATATTCTACTGGCACACTGACCAGCTGGATTAGTGGAGACAGAGCAAAGAAAAGGTAGAAGACTTGAAATGAAAATAAATAATCTTCTATGTTTCACAAAGTAGGTATTTGCGTGCAGAAATAAAAATTCTACAGTTTATCTTATCTAATAAGGTTGCTTTGCACCTTCCGCAATATTAGATTAATTCACAAGCATGAAAGTAATGTTATTTGCCTTCTTAACATTATGGTTGAGGATAACTCACATCAGCTGCATATCAACTGAGACTTTTCAGAAATAATCATTTGCTTAAATATGATAGAATTAACTATAAAAAAGAACAATTGTATCTGTAGTAGCTCTTTATTATTATATTTAAATTAAAATAATGGAAAATAGAAATGTTCGTAAGTCATAGTCTCCTATAAGTTTTGGGAAATAATTTAGTTTTCTAAAATGTGTATCAGTGAATATACAAATAATCTGGAAAATTGTTCCCACTTGAATTTCAGTGAATACGCATGCCGATTAATATTATACTCTATACCAGTTCACTATTGCTTTCACCTTTAACATAGCCATTAAAAATGATCTGAACCACCATTTATTTGGTATGGATTCAAAGCACAAGTCCCCAAATATACATAAATTGAGCTGTTTGCCTAATGTGCCCTAAGTGTGATGTAAGTAATTAACAGGTTAAGATCAAACATTGCATTATGTGCTTGACAGCAAATCTCTGCTGGAAAGAATAAAATTTAGAAGCTTAAACACTTGTGGAATTGAAAAGATAAAAGTGTTTCCCTGCAGATATATCTTTCATGATGAACAAAATTATTTGAATAAACTGCCAGAAATATACAGCTATAGCTTTAAACGAGTAGTCCCAAGCTGTCTTCATTTAGATACACCAAAATTATGCCAGGTCAAATAAATTATTACTCTAAAATAATAAATATAGACAGGACATACACTTTCTACTTGTTTTGGTTGCATACATGAATGCCCATTCACATACAAATGCATGATTATGTAAGTATGTATCTATATACATTTGTGTATGCCTCTGTGTGCATGTGTATAAGCAAAGCTTATGTAGAAGAGCTTAGTATACATTGACTACATCTCTACTTACTTCCCATTCCCAATGTTTCAAGTTTTTCAGACAGAAATGGTGGCTACATTCTTAAAGATTCAACAATCTTTCACCTATTGCAGTGCGAACTTTCCCAATGCCATTCTGTACTTACAATAGGTAAACTTGTTATCTGACTAACCCTTTCTAGTACATATATACCCTGGTTTGAAAAAAATTATATGAGCACAATAAATCTTTAAGAAAGAAATAATAAAAAAATAGTTCAAGTCTAGCTTAAGAAAAGAACTATACCACAGGAGATGACTGGCAGATCAAAGGCATGAAAAGAACAGAGAATAGCCACAGGCAATGCTTTGATTACATAATTGTTTCTTCTGGAATGTTTAACTTCCCTGTAGAGAATAAACCAAGTTCCTATGAGACCCATATTCGGATGAGACTTGAGCACCTGAGTCAATTTTGCTTAGCATTAGAAGATGTGATGTATTAATGTAGCTACACTAACAGATATTTATAGCCACGCATTAAAAATACATGTGTGCACCTATAATGATCTGGCACTGAGTTAGGAGCTAAGTAACAGAGATACAAGAGTAAAATTGAAATAAAAAAAAGTCAAAATGAGTTTCAGAAACTAAGAAAAAAAAGACATTGTGAAAAGATAAAGTCCCGGAAAACATTTGAGAACCATAGAGAGGCCAGTGTGATTAGAGGCTGCTCAGTTGAGAGTTCAACTGTCATGATGACTTCAGCATGGATATATTTAAATGAAATCAAGCTTTTCTTTTTGTGAGAAGGAAGAAGTTGGGCAACTATAGACAGAATGAGCATCATGTAAAGACCATAAGAAAAGTAAGAATTATAGCATATATGTGATAATATATTATAAACAGAAATATTGAGAATGAGTGGTTTACACACTTTGTTTTCCCAACTGTTTTATGTTTTTCAATTCAATAGAAAATACACCAAGTAAATATCAGTTTATTGTGTGAAAGATTTTATTTGTAAAAACACTGAGAATTACATGAAAAGGTGTGCAACAAATTGACATAACAGCAAACTGTAATTAGGAGAGTGGAAAAGGGAATAAATATTTTCTTTTACACAGTCTATTTTTGTTTTGTAAAGTAAACAGTAATTTTAGATTGGCAATAATTTTAATAAATCTATGTGTTTAATGCACAATTATATGTATCAAAAATATAATTTTAAATATATGCACCTGGTTTTGTGAGATAAATACAAGAACATGAAGCAGAAAACAGAACTGAGATTTAAATGTACCATTGAACTTATTTAAATTTCTACCTTTAATTGAAACCAAAGTTTTAGAAAAATAGTTTTAAAGAATATTAAACATTTGTTGGCTGTTATAAGCTAATAGATTACAGAAATCACTATTCCCAAGTTCTTTAGAAAGTACATTATTATTGATTTTATCTGGAATTTTAGTCCACTGTCTAAGAGGTGTTGATTGTTAATTCTGCATAACAAACTCCTGTGTGTATGTCAGTTTAATACACCAAAATATTGTCTGACACTCTGTGAATCTACTGTCTATAATAAAATTGAATCTTCTCTTCAGAACCAGGACATCTTCTCATTTTTTCTCACTGAGACTTCCCAAACAACATCCGTCTTTCTGCTTTCCTTCTCTACTTAACCTTCTCTAAGCCATTTTCTACAGTGTAAAAAGTGATCATTCTTTAAATACTCAGCCGATCAAAATGCTCCCCTGCACAAAACTCAAATGGCTTTTCATTAGTTACAGTGTAAGTTCTATTATCTTATGAGCAGGCTATACAGTCAAGTGGGAAAATGTCTTGTTATCTCTCATTATTTCATTTTAACTCCTGGAAAAATATAAATACACACATACACAAATATATTTACATACATACATATGTGCATAATTATGTCTACATCCTTATTTTCACTTCTGCATTGCAGACATATGAATTACTTAAAAAGACCCCCTCCCATCTCCTTTTTTTTTTTTTTGAGACAAGGTCTTGCTTTTTCACATAGGCTCGAGTGCAATGGCGAAATCTTGTCTCACTGCAACCTCTGCCTCCCAGGTTCAAGTGATTCTCCTGCCTCAGCCTCCAGAGAAGCTGAGACTACAGGTGTATGCCACCATGCCCAGCTAATTTTTTGTAGTTTTAATAGAGATGGGTGTTCACCATGTTGGCCAGGATGGGCTCGAACTCCTGACCTTGTGATTCGCCCCCCTGCCCCCCGCCCCCGCCGGCCTCCCAAAGTGCTGGGATTACAGGCGTGAGCCACCACGCCTGGCCGAACTTTTTTATACCTTTGTTCATTCCACAGTGTTTTTTGGACGTTTCTTACATTTTTATACCTCTAATTTGACAGATATGTTGTTTAACTATTACTTCCATATATAATTCATGTCTTGTGTCCCTTTAGATAACTGTACAAGGATACGTATAAGATGCTAGTATAATTATTAATTTTATTATTTTTAATTTCAACATACTATGAAATTCTAATGGGAAAGATTCTTAGTCTTATTTGGAATATTGATATTAAGCAAGCTTTATAAAGTTTAGGATGTTGAAATCAGTGCAAATAAAAGACAAATTATAAATAGATCTCAGGTTTTCAATGCTAATCAAAGAAATAAATATTTAAAAACTTCATCAAGAAACATGCAATCTTACTAAAATCAATGTAAAATTGAAGCATCTCAAAAATTATTTTTAAAATAAATATGTGGTATAAGGCTCAATATTTTTATTATAATCACAAGTTCCTATGGTTACCTAAACATTGGATAAATAAATACAAAAGTTTAATACAAACCAAATAGATCATACCTGAGATTTTTCAAATTGCTTTCAAAATTAAATAAAGTTGCTTCTCAAGAGGTTGGACTGCTATTCATTTTGCCTTTTAATTGAAAAATACATTATGACATTTTTTGTAAAACATGGAATTGCATGTGATCGATTTATTATGTTTTCTATTCAGCTAAATCGAGGCTAAATAGTTAGCAGTAGTCTTTCTTGATGGTACCGTGCAAATAATATTATCCTACATTTCTTACAGTAAATGAATAATTTGTAGTAAATTGGATTATTAACACATTTGTATGTAAGGAAGTTGGGTTATAATATGGAATGAATTACCATTATGCTTTGAGGAAGTTTGAGTAAATTGTAGGAGAGTTTTAGTGATATTCTAAGATACAAAAATAGGTTTAAATACATTAAATTTAGGAGCAGTGCATAAGATTGCTATAAGAAAGAAAGTCATATCCATAAGAGGAATATATAAATTACCAAAGGAAAACTATTCCATGTGATATAGTATAATACCAAATATTTTATTTTAAATAGTGAACTCTAAATAAAATAAGTAGGTGCAATTTAATGGTTGACTTGAAGGTAAACTTCATTATTGAAGGTGTGTCAAATTGGTAACCAAGTGACTGAGAACAGTAACCAACCAAGAATGATTGCCATCATCTCAGTGACCTGAATCTTTTATTTTGCCCTGTAATAACTGGTTAAGAACTAAAGATCACTTAAGAGTAAAAATAAGTGTTCTTACATTCACATAATCTACTAAGATTTGAAAATTTTATTTGTGTGGAATTTAGATACTGATATGATTATCTGAAATTGTTTCTCAGTCAAATACACCAGGGAATTGATGCTGTGTTTAAACAGGTGATTTTTTGTAATCCTCAGCTGTACATTAGAGAGTTGACATTTGAAAGTGAGAGAAAGCAAGTAGCTTTACAAGGTAGGGCTTTAGGGAAATGAGGCAGAGTTTTCCAGGAAACAATGATTAGAAAACATTTTGTTTACCTCTAAACCCATTAAGGTTTATGTAATACTTCACAGCTACAGAAATAGCATATTGGCCGTCATAAGAAAAGGGGCATTTGGTATTTCTTCTAAGTAAACCAATCAAGACACAATTCTAAGAAGTCATGGTTTGTGAAGCTTTTTAAATGTAGCTATTAACATGTGCAATAATAACAGCATATGTACCATACCTAGTGTATGGAAAGTAGAGGATGATTTACTCTGTCTTTAAAGCTTGAACTTTAATAAGCGTCATTAGAGAGGACAAAAACTTGCTGTACTAAGCATCCAACTTTGTTTTCTCAAAGAATAACCACACTAGCTTAAAGCAGATGAGGTATAAAATCAGACAACACAGCAGAAAATACTATATAAACAGTAACACAAGAAGAGGAGCATTGAATTGGCAGGCAGAAACTGGCTAACAAAGTCTCGATGATCGGGAAATTAAAGGCCTACTAATACGAATCATAGGAGAGAATAGGAGTCAATAACAGAACTTCGTTTTAGTCATAAAAATATTATTTTATTAATTATTTAATTTTGCTGTAAGAAAATGTATTTACATAACCAAGTTATTGTTTGCAAGTAGAGGAGAGAGAGAGAAAATTACAGCATTTAATACCCCTTTTGTTTTTCTAAAGTCGCAAAGGATTAAAAAAAAATTAAGCGTTTGGCAAAGAGAGATATTGGAGCCAAGTAAATAACACATTTTAAATCTAAATTCTTTTGTCCAGAAAAAAATAGGTGAGAGAAGCATAATGCCTTATTGAATGGTTCCAGAACAGTGATTATCTATATCTTATTTTGCATTTCTTAACCCCAGGCATTGCACTACATTTTCTATCAAATGCAAAAACTAATTGGAAGCAGCCAGGCACAGTGGCTCACGCTTGCAATTCCAGCACTTTGGGAGGCCGAGGCAGGCAGATCACCTAAGGTCAGGAGTTCGAGACTAGCCTGGCCAACATGGTGAAACCCCTGTCTCTACTAAAAATACAAAAATTAGCCTGGCATGGTGGTGGATGCCTGTAATCCCAGCTACTAGGGAGGCTGAGGCAGGAGAATCGCATGAACCCAGGAGGTGGAGGTTGCAGTGAGCTGAGATAACACCACTGCACTCTTCTTGGGGCAAGAAGAGAAAAACTCTATCTCAATAAACAACGACAAAACTAATTGGAAACAGTTTCAGCCCTCAGTGTTTGTATAATTATGTAGAAGATGTAAAGCAGGTCAAAGAAAAATAACATAGAATCTGATCAGTGAATGAGAGATTACAAATATTTTATGTCATTCTGTCTTGGGTAAGGCAACCAGAAATATTTTACAGGATGAAAAGACATTCAAATTAAGCTTTGAATTGAGGCTAGGATTTCAAGCATTAGACATCAGGAAGGGGCAAATAACAATCAGAATGGAAATCAGAGTATTACCAATATTTCTGTAAACGTAGCTTAGAGTCAAGAGAGGCCTTGCATTTCAGACCAACACTTGGCCTGTGTTCAATAAGCAAACAAGAGCTAGTGACGTTGAGACCGGGTGTGGTGGCTTTTGCCTGTAATCCCAGCATAGGCTTTGGGAGATGGAGGCAGGCAGATCATTTGACATCAGGGGTTCAAGACTAGCCAGGCCAACATGATGAAACCCCATCTCTACTAAAAATACAAAAATTAGTCAAGTGTGGTGGCACATGTTTGTAATTCCAGCTACTCCAGAGGCTGAGGCAGGAGAATTGCTTGAACTTGGGAAATGAGGGGTGCGGTGAGTTGAGATTTCACCACTGCACTTCAGCCTGAGCAACAGAGCAAGACTAGGCCTCAAATAATAATAGTAATAATAATAATAATAATAATAATAATAATAATAATAATAAATAAGAGGTAGCAACTAATGAGTGAAACTCATTTCTATGATCAGAACTCAAGTATATTAAACATACGACATCCATAGTCTCAAGAACCCATGACTTGCGTACAAAAGATTGTACAAGTGAAACATGGTAAAGATTTGTAGTAAAACAGTGGAAGAGGAAGTGTAGAAGATGAAACAAATGTAATAACGAAGGGGGAAGAGTTCATAATATTTGGTCACTTACTGAATATGGGCAAAACAAAGGGATTGGAATATAAAGAAGGGATAAAGGTGACTGTGAATTTTGAGTCCATTGCCTGGGCACTAAGGTGGTAAAACAAATTGTGTTCAGAATACAGGGTGATGGATTTTATTGCTAGGAAATATTCGTTGTTACTCATGGCTATATCTCTAGTCTATACTAAAATATACCTATGAATACATAATGTATAAAGCAATATCTAGTTGCAAAATAGTATAGCATTGAAGATGTTAATATGCAATTATGTTGTTTTATTTTGTTCACTAATTTTTATTATTTTGCTTTATTTTACATACAAACTGTCATTTTATATAACAAATAATATTTAACATTTGAAATTGAGATATTAATATTTTCACCTCTCTTCATTCTATTCCTAGGAGTAATATGAAAATTAACTAAGAAGTAATGAAATAACTGCTATGTAACTTTCTACATAAATGAGTTCAATAGCACATCCCTAGAGTGTATGTGATAAGCAAGGAAACCTGGATGCTTTGGTTACAAGATTCTAGTAGATTAACGTCTGGCAAATGGAATGCACACAGTAAAATTTTAGCTGTTATCTGGCCTACAAGACAGTATATGTTTTTGCAGATAATAGTATCTGCCCTAATTTACATAAAATTGCTTTCTGGAATATTTCAATTAACTTTCTATACAATACTGTGAATATGTACATATTTAAAATATCATTTCATTTTATTAACATAGTACGGCATCAGTTAATATCTACCCAATAGTTAATTATGATTGGTAATATTTACCTTTAAATCATATGTAGGGTATTTCACAGCATTCATTTTGTTGATTTACATATTCTGTTAATATTTTGAAATACATAACTACTACCAAAGTTAATGCAAAATATATGCATTAATTCATATAACTAGATATACATACACAATACAAAAAAGGGAACTCATTTCATTAATATTAGATTTCTTTTTTTTCTCTACCTCTTGAAACAATAAAACTCTTGGCATTTCTAGAGCAACAGACTAGCCAATTTTCTAGACTTTTTATCTCAAACACCAATTGATAATATTTACCTTTTAGTTGGTCAACTGTATAATTAATTATTGCAACAATAAAAGTATTGTGATTCTTTACAGAAACATATTATTTGACAAATCTGAAAGATATTACTGAATCATTATTTATTGCACACTGTACATGAGGTACAAACAGAAAACCATATCAAGGAAAAGTGTTATATATTGGATAGTTATAACATGTTAAACGAATGTTAAGGGTAAAATCAAGTTGGAGAAGTTATCATGAAAAAACAGCATAAAAACATAGCTTTTTCTTTTTTCATGGCAAAGAGAAAACGTGGCTCAGAACTTGTAGATGATTCCTTATGTAGAAGCGTGGGATATCTATAAATTATAACTAATGTTTGATAAAATAAGCTCGAATACATAAACATACATAACAAATAGTGGAAAGATGGATAATATGGAGACTGATTTTTAGTGAGGGCTTTATTTAGAAGCCATTTTAAATAAAGTAAGATGTGAATTGTTTTGAAAAATATGCAGATTTAAACGAGAAAACCATTCTTGTTATAATGTAGACTTGTTGCAGGAATAAAGTGAGACAATTCAAAAAGAGTTTTACGAATTGATCTTGTTGAGAACAGTTGTTTCTAAAGCTGTGAGATTATCAAAATCACTTGCAATGATATTTAGAATGATGATTCCCAGGCACTAAATCAAATCTGCTAAATAGCAATCCCCAGGGTTGGGTGGAAGAAAATTGAGTGTGGAAGAATGGGTTGTTTAATGTTGTGTAGTTACTGAGATTATTTCATTTAACCGAATGAGTAAGTTACAAAATGTTGGTAGAAAAAATTACAATATAAACTTTTTATCATACACAAATAATTCTGATTAAAATGTATATAACTTGTGGAGAAGTGATTAAGTGAAGGGAATATAATTGACCTATCATTAATATAAAGTTATTATATTTAGGTTTGTGCAAAAGTAATTGCGGTTTGGGCCATTAAAAGTAGTGGCAAAAACCTAAATTATTTTGTACCAACCTAATAACTGCATGGTTGAATGATAGCGAATGGTAATACAGTATATTTAGTTACTGAAATAAATGAAATAAAGAGATGGCAAACATCTTGGCATTAATATAAGCAAAATATTGTACCTAGTTAGCTCAGGAGAAAGATAAAATTTTTTAAATGATGTTAAGATAAATTTTTTCTATAATTTTAATTTATTTCTTTTAAATTGATAAATAAAAATTGTATATATTTATGGTGTACAACTTGATGTTTTGATATATGTAGACAATGTGGAATTACTAAATCAGGCTAATTCACAATTCACACTCCCATCACCTCATGTACTTATCTTTTCTTTCTTTATTTTTTTTTTTTTGAGACGGAGTCTCGCTCGCTCTGTCGCCCAGACTGGAGTGCAGTGGCGCCATCGCGGCTCACTGCAAGCTCCACCTCCCGGGTTCACGCCATTCTCCTGCCTCAGCCTCCCGAGTAGCTGGGATAACAGGCGCCCGCCACCAGGCCCAGCTAATTTGTTTTTTTGTATTTTTTAGTAGAGACGGGATTTCACGGTGCTAGCCAGTATGGTCTCGATCTCCTGACCTCCTGACCCGCCCGCCTCGGCCTCCCAAAGTGCTGGAGTTACAGGGGTGAGCCACCGTGCCTGGCCTATACTTACCATTTTTAAGGTGAGAATAATTAAGCCGTATTATAAGCAATGTATCAGGTATCAAATACATTGTTATTAAAAATAATTATCATATAAAATAGATTTTAATATATTTATTTTACCTAATATGTTGTATCCTTTGATCTACGTGTCCCCAGTCCTCTCCCCCCAACTCCTGATAACCATCATTGAGCCTTAAAGAAGAAGGAATTTCTGTCATTTACCACAGCATGGATGAACGTGGAGGACATTATGTTAAGTAAAATAAGCCAGGCACAGAAAGACAAATACCACATAATCTCACTTATCTGCGAAATCTGAAAAAGTCAAACTCATAAAAACACAGAATAGAATAATGGTAGCATCAGTGAACTAGAAATTTCCATATAATTAAAAAAATTAGTATGAAAGAAAGATAGAAAATGTTAGGCAGTAAAAGGGCCATGGTTTAAATCAACACTTCATATATAATTCTGTAATCAGTAATAAAATGTTCGAGAAATAACATTCAATACTCCACATCAGTGATGTGGAGTAATGACGAATAATGGAAGAAAATGTTTTTGTAAGCTGGGGTAAAGAATTTGGCAAATGTATCTGTTGAGTAGTCATCTAAAATGGTGATAATAGATGCTATGGTAAAAGCCATCACAAGTTAACGTGTGTAAAGACATTAATCCATATAGTAAGTTCAATAATAAGTGAGGGGATGGTGATTGAAAAGTCGGTAATTCAAAGTGAGAAGGGATGGTAATAGTATAGCCATAGAGTATGGAGTCCTCTTCGATGAAACTCAAGCTTGTAAATTAGGAAGGAAATCTAATGTTCTGGATACAGAAAAGGAGAGCAAGATAGTTCCATTTCTTGGACCTAAGGTGTGGGTAATGGGGGAGTTAAATAACTCTCTGCTTGAAAAAGTTCTATGTTTTACAGTGTTGTCATGGATATTTTATCTAATTTCCTTCTATTAAATGGATATTTATTCATTTATATTTATTTATTAAATGGATATTTTGTTCTATTAAACCTTCTACCTTTATCAAAGTACAGTCTAGTCTTTCTTTATTCTGGAACCTGGTCATCTTTTATCTTCTCAAGGATTAATCTCTTAAATATCATTTTTATATTTTACTTTAAATGTCTCACCTAAACATTAGATAAAGAAAAGAAGAAACTTAAAGGAACATTATGGAAATAGTTTAAGACATGAGGAATCTTACTAACCATAATGTAATGTTATACAGAGCTATGAAGATGGGGGAATTCTGTGACATTAGTAATTACACAGCAATATGGGCATGGAAATCTTAGTCATAGTGGTAGTATGGAAGGATCAGCTTTTTTTTTTTTTTTTTGCTTTTTTTTTTGAGATGGAGTCTCGCTCTGTCCCCCAGGCTGAAGTGCAGTGGCTGGATCTCAGCTCATTGCAAGCTCCGCCTCCCGGGTTTACGCCATTCTCCTGCCTCAGCCTCCCGAGTAGCTGGGACTACAGGCGCCCGCCACCACGCCCGGCTAGTTTTTTGTATTTTTTAGTAGAGATGGGATTTCACCGTGTTAGCCAGGATGGTCTCGATCTCCTGACCTCGTGATCCACCCGTCTCAGCCTCCCAAAGTGCTGGGATTACAGGCTTGAGCCACCGCGCCCGGCCAGGATCGACTTTTTAACATGTTGGAAACAAACATGAATATTAAGCCTAATGGGAATAATGTTTCTTCTATAAGAAAAAGCATTGCCAATTTGTTCAAATTATGAACCTGGGAACCTGGCCTGGGTGAAGTATTGTCTCGAACTACGTGGGAGAGAATGGTGCAGAGTTTATGTGTGTATGCATACATGCATGTGTGTGATGTGTGCAATTTTCTGCATGTTTGGACAAATTACTAACCTCTTTGGCTCTAATAAGTAATGTAATAGGACTAGAAAAATATAAAAATCACGGTTCTACTAATTTAATTTTCTCAATTATATTTTAAAAAGTATATCAACTAGCAGCCCATCTCTTTACTTATATGAACAGATTTAAAAAAATTACAAAAAAATCCTACACAAAAAGAGGAAAAATTAATCAGTAAGAGCCATAATTGCAAAAAGTCTTAAGTGTTAATGAATTTCATAAAATATTTATGAGTCAGATTCAAAAGGCATGCAGATTAAGACTAGAGGTCACAAAAGCCAATTAAGTAATTAAGAAATATTGCTGCAGAACACATTAAATAAAGTACCAAATGTTTTTATCATCAAAATGGTCCTCATAAAAAGTATGTGATTTGGGTTATAAATATTAATTACTTTTATACAAATATAATAAAAATTTAAAAGTAGGAGAAAAGTCTGCCTACTTTTAAAGCAGAAACAAATATTTGATTTTCAAGAAATTCAGTGAGTTTAAAAAATAAACAGCTTGGACATACTAGGAAATGAATAAATGCCAGTACCTAAGTCAAATATAAATAGAAAATTAATATATAAAAATAAGCTTATTGAGTCAGAAAGATGGCCTCCCTTCCTGTCCTTAGTTTTCTTTTGTAGAATATACATTTCCTTTTTGGAATATAAATCACAGCTTTATATTCTGTGATTTTGCCCTGTGCCCATAGCACGTTCAAGAATTGCCAGGCCCTCCCAATTTCAATGAAAAATTATGTGCAAAATGACATTTGTTTTTCTGATAGTGTTATTTCTCATACCCCCAGAAGGAATGTATTAGTCACTGGGAATGCTATACATACAAATTAAAGAAAATAATGAATAAATTTTGCTTTAGATGTATAAAGTATGAATATTAGATCAATAGTGGTAGATATGGAGCATCCATATTTCTGCAACTTTATGCAACAATTTGCATAATTTTTGTAAATATTAAAGTCTTTTCAAATAAGGGGATGCAAATTGTTATCTATCCAATTATATTTCACAGGTTAGGATAATTCTTTAAGAAATCGGCTTATGATGTGTTACCCAGTAGTCTATAATATATTATAGATAATTTATTATTGAAGAGGTTTCAGATATGTTTAAATTTTCTAATTCTGCACGTTTGTCTGTATATCTTATATGCTGGTTTAGTTACACATCACTCATATGTAGTTAATCCTCTTTTTTATTTCTCAGCATTTGCCATGCATGTGTAGAAGCAGAGCAAATACTTTTCAGCTAATGATCATTATGTCAATTGTACAGTTACTGATACTTAAACAGCAGTACATCATTATGCATATTAAGTCACACATTGTTATATCTGCTAGGATTGTAAAGCTGACAATTTACTATAAAACAACTAAAAAGCAGTTTGGCAATAAGATAGTCATTTACTCAAGTAACAAGTTTTATGGAAATAGGATCAAGTCCAAGTTTGTATAACTTAGAGAAACAGAAAAATTTCAACCTTCTTTCTTTATCACTTTGCTGTGCAATCCTTAGAATGCCCTTCCAGTCTGTTTTTAGTATGGTAGCATGTATATTTTGGACATAGTGAAAATATGAAAATATTTAAGATAGAGAAGAAGATATTCCTAGTGAGTTCTACTTTTTTATCAGCAAAGAAATAAGTAATTTTCTAGGACTTTTCCGGTAGACTTTCAGGATTTTAGCAAGAAGGGTCACTGACGTGGGGAGAAAAATAAAGTAGCAAAGGAATAGAATAATCATCATTGTCCTAAGCAATCTCGATCTTAAAAAGGGTCTTTCTTCTATGGCACACAGCCACTGACAATGAACTTTCACGAAAAATCATGGCTATGTCAACAAGGACAGGATGAAGGGATAGAATAGAAAAGCAACCACATTGGATCATTAAAAATAAACTATGTGTTTGTTATTTTTTTTTAAAGGATCACTATTTTGGCTGGTATGGTCTAACTCACCTTGGCAGTTATTCCACTTACTTGCTTCTTACATTCTAAGAAACACTGTTTGATCACAGTTCGTGGAGGTTCTGGGTGATATTCATTGCCTGATTCTTCACAGATTTTTACTTTGTTGGATTCTAAATTGGAGAAAATGTCATAGTCTTCTATATCCCTACCAAATTTAGAATTGAGGTCAAAATTACCCTTACTTCCTAGCAATTTATATTTGAAAAGATTCAGAATTGAAGGGTCTTCCTCAAGAAGAAGGGAGACTTGTTGAACTTATCCCACTCCATGATGGCAAAAAATGAATAGGAAAATCACTTCATTTTCATCATCAAGTACCATTCATGATCCAGCAGGACACAATGGCCTTTGGTGTTGAGAAGAGCAATTCATAAATTGTAGACCATCTTAAAAAAAAACACTCCTTTTAGAAATGTGACAAGCTGATGTTGTTTTCTCATCAGTTTCACCAACTGTGTCTACCACTTATCTTTTGTGAAGGTTTTATGATGAGCAGATTGGTGAGAGGTACGAATAATGCTACTAGAGCATTGCTCCATCCTGAGTGATAACGAGATAGATCTTTATGTAAATATGAGAACAAAGCAAAATTATTCATTATCATAACAGATATTAATTTTTACTTGCTATTTTCAACCAGCTAATTGAAATTAATTTTATATTGCTTCCAAACTGCCCCCATTCGTGCCATTTGTTCTTTTATATTTATTTTTGATTTATGAACACATTATAAAAACAGATTTCTTAAGCTATAATTTAGATAATTTTGTGTTTTTGGCCTATGTGTAAAACTATAAAATTATTTCCACCATCAAGATAAAGCACATATCCATTATTCCCAAAAGCTATGACTTGTGTTCGATTTTTTTTTTCTAATTTCATTGTCTCCATAGGACCATTTGTTTTCTACCCTACAACATCTTAACTCATTAATGTTAAATGTCTTTTCAAGTTTTACTGAGTCTCAGAATCCTTCTGCAAAATATGCCACCCCTGTATATAGCAGCTATTCATTTGCTAAAAGTGCATTAAACTAAGGTAGTTGATTCTCATTATTCACAATAGTAATGATGTATAATAATGTTCTATATAGTCACCACAAACAAATAAGGAATACTAAACTCTTGCTACTAGGGGAAATATATGCACACATATATACATACATATATTTAAATATCTCACACAGATTATAACCTTGTCATAAAAACAACTCTTCCCTGTAGAATCTAATTTGTCTATTTGAAAAAAGAGAAATGAACACAATTTCAGTTAGATAAGAGACATAAATTCAAGCAATGTTTTGCACAATATGATGACTATAGTTAATAACATATTGAAACCTTGAAAAAATGCCAAGACAGGACAGGTGAGGTGGCTCATGCCTGTAATCCCAGCACTTTGGAGAGCCAAGGCAGATGGATAACTTGAGATCAGGAGTTCCAGACCAGCCTGGCCAATATGGTGAAACCTCATCTCTACTAAAAATACAAAACTTAGTCAGGCGTGATGGTGCATGTCTGTATCCCAGCTACCCGGGAGGCTGACACATGAGACTCACTTGACCCTGGGAGGTGGAGGTTGCAGTGAGCTGAGATCATGTCATTGCACTTCAGTCTGGGCAACAGGAAAAGACTCTGTCTAAAAATTTTTTTAAAAACTAAAAAAGAAAATATGCTAAGACAATTATACAAAATGTTCCCCCCTAAAAATGATAACCACATAGGGTAATGCATATGTTAATTAGTTAGAGTTAGTCATTCCACAATGTATACGTACTTCAAAATATCGTGTTGTACATAAATACATACAATTTTATCCATGTATTAATATATTTTTAAAGAGATATGAGGATCACAAATTGTAGTGAGTAAGTGAATACACATATATTACTTCACAAATAAGGAGGATAGACTGTGGTGTACTGAGGGGTCTATAAAATGCCACTAATAAAAAACCATGTTTTAAGTAAAATGGCCCACACCCGTGGCAACAACTCTATTTATATCACAACTGCTATACCACTTTCCATCTCTAGGATGATTACATTGCATCTCTTAGTGTATTACAGCTATCCATGTTGATCTTGAGTTTGTCACAGTCTTCACATTTTATGATTGACATTATTGAGGCCAGGCCCATTGCTAAGTATAGTGCCTAACCTAGAGCCTGCTTTTTTCCTTTATTATAACAATTTACGTTTAAGCCTGTGGATTACACAAGATGGTGGTAAGATGATGATGATGATGTCATTTTTTAAAAGCATAGCAAATTAAATATCTATTACATTCTAGAATAGAAGCAAATGTCTCTTGGATAATTTCCTAATTAAATTAATTTTATATGGCCATGTGAAAATTAATAGATACTTTTTTATTCAATATATTTTCTTGAACTGTATATAAGCAAATTGTACAAAATTAATGAGTCCATGCTACTAAATTCATAGAAGGTTTTCTATAGATTTCAGATCACCCTAAGGCTGTGGAAAAGAACAGCTAATCACTTATATGAAATCATATTTTAGATATAAATTGATAATAATGTTTTTCTACTTTATTAGACAGGAAAGTCATGGGACATTCCTATTTCTAAATAGAAATTAGGAGATAATAACTACATTTAAGTTAGTATATTTCAGTGTGAACCCCATTGTCATTTGTACCACAAGCTATTATAACAACAAAAACAACCACCACAAAGGTGCAAAAGCCTCCTTGTATATTTAAATAGTCCTGGGAGACTGGTGCCTTTTGTTGAGAACCACCATTCTAGACAAATTTATTTTTTACTTTTCTGTTCTTACATTTCTTGATCTCCCATCAGTACTGACAGAGTAAAATACTCATTTTTTTGTAACTTTTCTCTGTCTCTCAGGAAATGGCATGTATTATTTCTCTTTTAATTTTCTTCTAACTCCCAATCATGGAATAACCTAAGGCCCTATTCTGTTCCTTTTGTTCTTCATCTAAACAGTGTTCTTAACTGATTTATTCTGTCGCATTTTAAATGGTAATTATATACTAATGATTCTTGTATTTATTTAGAGCAGAGCTGAAACCACTTCAGTAAAGAGACTGTAAAATAAAGTGGCTAAAGTGAAAGTGTATTTTTTAATCACCAAAAGTAGTTGAAACTGGATAGAGAGCTCTGATGGATAAGAAAATCCAGGTCCCAGGCAAACAGAAGGGTGCACTTTCTAACTTTTGCCATGTGGCCAGTTTTACCATGCTATCAAGGCAAACAAAGATTTAATTGAAAAAATAAAACTACAGACTAATATCTCTGTGACTATAGATGCAAAACTTTTGAATGAAATACTAGAAGCTCAATCCGACAACATATAAAAATAATTGTGTACCATGACTAGGTTAGATTTATACCAAGAATGCAAGGGTGGTTAAAAATAAGTAAATAGACAATGTAAAATACTACATTAGTATAATGATGAAAAAAAAGAAAATCACATTTTTTTAAATTGATGTAGAAAAAGTACTTAACATCATCTAATAAACCATCATGATAAAACACAAAACTATGAATAAAGGTTATTTATCAAATGGTAAAGAGTTTTTTTGAAAAGCCAACAGTTAATATCATATTTAATGGTGAAAGACTTAAAGTTTTCCCCTAACAGACAGAAATGAGACAAGAATGCTCACTTTCACCACCTCTACTCAATGCTGTACTGGAAATTCTAAAACTGAAAATTCTTAGAGAAAACATAGAACTAAATATCCATGCCATTGCATTTGGCAATGAATTGTAAATATGATACCAACAACACAAAGAAAACAATAAAAGCACAGAAAAGTTGGGGTTCATCAACGAGATAGTTTTTTCAATCAAAGACATTATCCAAAAAGCAGAAAGACAACCTACAGAACAGGGAAAATATTTTCAAGTCACATAGCTGGTAAGTCTACTCAGAGTATATGTATAAAGAAATCTCACAATCCATCAGAGTGAGTAAGAAAAAGGGTATTTACATTCCAACACTTTCACATTCTGGCACACTGGGCACCTGGGCAGCCACTACAGAAGCCAAATCCCACGCCCAACAGAACATGGCTACCTCTAAGTTCAGAAGTAGTAGCTAAACCAAAGTGTCCATGGGTCTGGTTAGATCAGAGATGCATTGCATCAGGAAAGTCAAGCTATCTGGCAGTGGTGGGAAATTAGATGACAGGAATAACAAGCTGGGCTATTTACTGGGAATCATGTAAAAACTAGGAGACAAGCGAGGCTGAGTAAATTTAGGAAGGTGTGTAAATCTACGCCAAATGTTTTACCTCTTTTCATAAAGAACTGTTCATATGTCCATCAGATATCTTGCTAATATTACAAAATTGGGTCTCTATTATTGAACATCAGTGAATTTAATTGTTCTCCAGATAGTCACAGAATCTTCTCCATAGTTATATTCAGTCACAATGGGCTAAGAAGTCTTCAAGAGTTTTGTGAATGAAGACACATTCTTAGTGAATGCAGTTGGTCTGGAGTCTAGACATGACATCCTTAACTTTTTCGTGAACTCTAGTAGAATTGCCTGACCCTCAGTCAGCCCTTCAGCAAATATTGTTGTTTGATTGGTATATTGGTCTGTTTGTCATAATTTAAGGGTCTGCATTTTTATTGCTTTGCACTCATTAGGCTTAGTTTGATGGAATTGCTCATTGACAGTTGTAATTGTGTACAGACTACTAAGAGAAGCACTACTTAATCCCCCAGGTTCACATATACTCTACCTATTTACTAGCATATGTAAATCTTTTCAATACTCAGGTTCAAATACCACAGTATAATACAATTCAAATGCCACCAAATGGTAACTTTCTAGTTGCCTGCTGGCTTACTCTCAAGACCGTCCAAAATGGTCAACTCATTCAGAGCTTAAATACAATGGATCTTTAATGTATTTCATTGTGGGTCCCTAATGTATCAAAGTCTAGGTTTGTAGATATGGGATGTTCACAGTCCCAAAAGGGATATGTTTTATTGATGGCAAGAGGAAAGTCCCTTTTCTCCTTTCACCTGTTGATCCTCAGACCTGTGTATTTAGCTACTGAAAACATAGCATCATATATCAGCTTTTGCTTCATTACACATCATATTTCTGGAGACAATGTCCCACATTTAAGAGATGTCATTCCATATTTTAGCTGAATGTTTACCAATTTAACAGTGTTTTATAACAGAATCAGACTGCCTGCTTCTAGATAAACACACCCATGTATGACCAATAAAATGCATCATCATCAGTCTATATTGGTATCTCCTTTGCTATAAAATGGTCTGAGGAACAATATGTGGCGATGGTTCAGGTATTTTGTAAGCCTTCATGTGGTGCTGTTTTCCACCTGAGGCACTTAAGGGAGAGAAGAAAAATGCATGTCCAAAATCAGTGTGCATTCTGGGAAGGATGATTCACTGCCAGCCCACTGAACTTCCCCCAGGTGACTAGATAATCTCCCCCCAAAAATGGTGTTCTACTAAATTATCTGCACTGGTCTTTTCTGGAATCATGCACTCAGCAGTGGCTATAGCTAGATCATTTTGGTGAGACAGAGCTCACGTTTTGCAGCTTATGCAGAACACACATCTTTGCCACCATGTTCACTCACTTATAGAACCTTGTATAAGCATTGAGGTTCCATGAGAATAGGTTGGTATAACTACAGAGGATGGGTCATCTTGTCTTTTATCAACATTTATTTTAGTTTCAAGGTACATGTGCACGTTGGTTCTATAGATAATTGCCTGTTATGAGGGTTTAGATTATTTTATCTGAAATAAATAATTTTCATTTTATCTTCTGGGAAATAAGCAGAGTACCCAACAGGTAGATTTTGGATCCTTACTCTCCTCCTACTCTCCACTCTCAAATAGGACCTGGTGTCTATCATTCCATTCTTTGTGTCCAGGTGTATTTACTGTTGAGCTCCCACTTATAAGTGGGAACAAGTGGCATTTGGTTTTCTCTTCTTGAGTTAGTTTGCTTATGATCATGGCCTCCAGCTTCATTCATGTTGCTGCAAAGTATATGATCTCATTCCTTTCTATGGCTAAATAGTATCCTCTGGTGTATATGTACCACTATTCTTTATCCAGTCTACAATTGATGAACATTTAGGTTGAGTTCATGTCTTTCGCTATGATTAGAAGCTGCAAAGTGATTAGAGCTGCAATGAACATATACAAGAATGTGTCTTTTTGGTAGAACAATTTACATTCCTTTGGGTACAAACCCAGGAATGGAATTTCTGAGTCAAACGATAGGACTCTTTTAAGTTCTTTGAAAAATAGCCAAACTTCTTTCCACAGAGCCTGAACTAATTTATGTTTCCACAAGTAGTGTATAGGTAGTCCCTTTTCTCTGCATGCTTCCCAGCATCTCTTATTTTTCAACTTTTTAAGAATAGCTCTTCTGACTGGTGTGAAATGGTATCTCATTGTGGTTTTGATTTTTATTTCTCTAATGCTTACTATTTTGAGCATTTCTTCATATGCTTGTGGGCCATTTAGATGTCCTTTTCTGAAAAGTTCGTTTATGTCCTTTGCCTAGTTTTTAATAAGGTTGTTTGTTTTTCAGTAATTAATTTAAATTCGTTATAGATTCCGGATATTAGACCTTTGTCAGATGCATAGTTGGAAAATATTTTCTCCCATTTTGTGGGTTGTCTGTTTAATCTGCTGACAGTTTATTTTGCTGTGCAGGAGCTCTTTAGTTGAGGTCCCATTTGTCAATTTTGGTTTTTATTGCAATAGATTTTGGAGTCTCTGTCATAAAAATCTTTGCCAGAGCCTATGTCTAGAGTAGTATTTATTCCTTGAAGAAAATCTAGGAAACACCATTTTCATCTTATAATTTTTTGTTTTATATTTAATTATTTAATCCATCTTAAGTTGATTTTTGTATATGGTATAAGGAGTGGGTCTAATTTCAGCCCTCTGTTTATGGGTAGCCCCTTGTCACAGCACCATTAATTGAATGGGGAGTCCTTTCCCTGTTGCTTGTTTTTGTCAACTTTTATATATATATATCTTTGAGAATATACCTTAAGCTGTTTCAGCATCTTGTATCTCATCATGCTTATCTGAAACAATTCTTACAGTGATATTTGCCAAATAATAATTTTTGTTACTATCATTTTTTTCCTTTCTTCTCTGGGATTCTAATGTAAGTTATAAATTTCCCTTCTGTCTGGGAGCAGTGGCTCATGCCTGTAATCCCAGCACTTTGGGAAGCTGAGTTTGCGGCCAATTGCTTGAGGTCAGAAATTTGAGACCAGCCTGGCCAACATGATGAAAACCTGTCTCTACTAAAAATATGAAAAACAATTAGGTAGGGGTGGTGGAGGGCGCCTGTATTTCCAGCTACTTAGGAGGTTGAGGCATGAGAGTCACTTGAATCTGGGAGGTAGAGGTTGCAGTGAGCCGAGATCACACCACTGCAATCCAGCCTGGGCGACAGAGATTGGAAGAGTGTGGAAGACTCAGAAGAAGACAGAAACATGTGGGAAAGTTGGAAATTTCCTAGAGACTTGGGGACTCAAAAGAAGAAAAAAATGTGGGAAAGTTTGGAATTTCCTAGAGACTTGGAGGACTCAGAAGACAGAAAGATGTGGGAAAGTTTGGAACTTCCTAGAGACTTGTTGAATGACTTTGACCAAAATGTGGATAGTGATATGGACAAGGAAATCTACACCAAGATGGTCTCAGATAGAGAGGAGGAACTCCTTGGGAATTGGAGCAAAGGTGACTCTTGTTGTGTTTTAGCAAAGAAACTGGCAACATTTTGCCCCACCTTAGAGTCTGTGGCACTTTTTGAACTTGAGAGAGATAATTTAGGGTATCGGGTTGAAGACATTTCTAAGTGGCAAAGCATTCAAGAGGAAGCAGAACATAAAAGTTTGGAAAATTTGCAGCCTAACAATGTGATAGGAAAAAAAAGCCCATTATCTGGGGAGAAATTCAAGCTAGGTGCAGAAATTTGCATAAGTAACGAGGAGCCAAAGACAATGTGGAAATGTCTCCAGGCCATGTTAGAGTCCTTTATGGCAGCATCTCCCATCACAGTCATGAAAAAATGTTTTTTGGGGGCCCAGCCCAGGGCTCCACTGCTCTATGCAACCTCAAAACATAGTGTTCTGTGTCCCAGCTGCTTTAGTTACAGCTGTGGCTAAAAGGGGTCAATGTAAACCTCAGGGCATTGCTTCAGAAGGTGAAAGCTACAATCCTTGGTAGTGTTCATGTGGTGTTAAGCCTGTGGGTGTGCAGAAGTAAAAAATTGAGGTTTGAATGGCGTAAACCCAGGAGGCAGAGCTTGCAGTGAGCTGAGGTTGTGCCACTGTACTCCAGCCTGGGTGACAGAGTGAGACTCCATCTCAAAACCAAACCAAAACAAACAAACACCAACAACAACAAAAACACACACAAAAAACCCCTGAGGTTTAGGAACCTCCACCTAGATTTCAGGTGATGTCTAGAAATGCCTGGATGTCCAGGCAGAAGTTTACTTCAGGGACAGAGCCCTCATGGAGAACCTCTGCTAGGGCAGTGTGGAAAGAAAATATGGGGATAGACCCCACACACAGTGTGCCCACTGGGGCACTGACTGGTGGAGCTGTGAGAAGAAGGCCACTGTCTTCTAGAATTCAGAATGGTAGATCTGCTGACAGCTTGCACCATTCACCTGGAAAAGCCACAGACACTCAATGCCAGCCATGAAAACAGTTGGAATGGGGGCTGTACCCTGCAAAGTCATAGGAGTGGAGCTTCCCAAGGCTGAGGGAGCCCACCTCTTGCATCAGTGTGACCCAGATATGAGACATGGAGTCAAAAGAGATTATTTTGAAACTTAAAGGTTTAATGACTGCCTTATTGGATTTCAGACTTGCATGGGGCCTATTGACCCTTTGTTTTGGCTAATTTTCCTATTTGGAATGGTTATATTTACACAATATCTGTACCCCCATTGTATCTAGGAAGTAATTAATTGCTTTTGATTTTATAGGCTCATAGGTGGAAGGGACTTGCCTTGTCTGAGATGAGACTGTGGAGTTGGACTTTTAGTTAATGCTGGAACGAGTTAAGAATTTGGGGTACTATTGAAAAGGCATTGTTGGGTTTTAAATTGTGAGGACATGAGATTTGGGAGGGGCCAGGGGCAGAATCATAAGGTTTGGCTGTCTTCCCACACAAATCTGATCATGAACTGCAGTTCCCATAACACCCATGTATTTGTGGGTCATGGAACTCTGCTCTCATGAATAAATTATTTTGCCCAACCTCTCCTATGTGTCTCTTTGTACATGTCCAATGCCTCTTCCATGTTCCACTATAAGCTGATGCCCCTTTCATGTTCCACTATAAGCTGATGCAGCACAAGACCCTTACTAGATGGACTACCCACTCTTAGACTTCTAGCCTTCATGAATGTGAGTCAAACAAACCTCTGAGTTTTTCTTTTTTAAAAAATCAATTACCCATTATAATGGGTTATAATGTTATAATGGTATCCCATTATAACAAAAAAAAAAAAAAAAAAAACAAGGACTAAGACTCCACCAATCTACTTTCTACTTCTATTATTAAAATTATTTTTCACATATGGAGAACTCAGACCTTGTTGATATTAAATTATCCTGTTTAATAGCAAAGGTTTTTTCATTTGTTCAAGTTTACTTATGTATCTTTCAGAAATGTTTTAAAATTACAGATATTGCACATCTATTGCTAAGTTTGTACTTAACTATTAAGTTTTCTTGTTGCTATCGTAAAACCTGCTTTCTCTTCTATTATACTCTCAAACTAGTTTGTGTGTGTGTGCATGCAGGCTATTGAATTTGTGTGTTACTTAGTATTCTGTGAATTTATTGAACTTCTCTGTTTGAGAGAAGTATATCATTAATTGGGAATTTTAGAGATGGTGCATATAATTTGCTTCTTCTTGAACAATTCTTATGTAATTAATTGATTTACTTTGTCTAATATCATTTGCTGATATCTCCTGTATATTGTTTAATATCTCTAACAATCTTTGCAAATACTGAATTATAATGGAAATGTAGGTCAACTTTGCTTTATTCTTGTTCTTAATGCCAGTGCCTCTGATGTTTCCCCACTGACCAGGACACTGTCATTAGAATATCTTTTATTTATTGAGTGAAGACCTTATGAAAAACTTTTGCAGATACCACCTTATTAATTCCTTGAAATAATTTTATATGGTAGTTAGTGATATTTATATTTTACAAATAAGGTAACTTTATATCAATTTTTTCTAAATATTGAAATAACTTTTCCTCCTTATTTTATATAAAATATTTGCCAATTAATTGCTGGAAAGTTGCTAGGCCTACACCTACTTCACTAAATTGTAAGGTACCTAAGGTAGTATTTGTATTATATATTCAGTACATGACTACTCTTTTTCAAGGACTGCCTGCTAACCAAAATATTTGGCTTGACATTGTTATAAACAACAATGATAACAACAATAACAGCAAGAATAGCAACAGAACTGTGACCTGCTCTCTGCCCTCAGGTCATGTTCAGTTCTATGTAAATGTTTAAGTATTTCTTTTGGGAAAAAAATGCAAATATTTACACTGAGCCTCCTATGTGCCAGAAGTACTATAACCATTTTGCATGTAATGACTTGTCGATATTTAACTTCAAATAGCTGGTTTGTTGCCCCTAGCTCAGACAGCTGTTGGGATGGTAGCATAAGGATTTGAACCTAGCTTATCTAACCTTAGGGAAATGTAATGTTAACCAAGGTGCCATATAGATTCTCAACTTAGACAGAGGCCAGTGTCTATGAAACGAATGAACAAATGAAGAATAAAATAGTTTTAGTGAAAAGTAAGATTTGGTCTACCAAAATGAGAAGGACAGTTTTGATGCAGATATTTTCTTGCAAAAACATCAGGGAATGCTAAGATTATTGATAGGGCTTAAAAGTTTTTGCTTAAAATAGAGAAAATTCTTAGGCATATAAAGATTATGATCAATGATGTTAATCATGCATCTATATTTCATTATAACATTATGTTACTTATAAAAATAGTGCAGGAATAAGAAAGATAATTGCATTAGTTCTTTGACTTAGTATTACATTTTGCAGATTTTATTTCCTGAATGTTGTTAATCAGCTTAAAAAGCTGTTCAAATTATCATATTAATATATAGAAATCATTTGTATCATTTCATAAATGATCAGAAAAAAATACACATTATATGGTCAGAAAAAATGTTTCTGTTAGTTTTTTTAAAAGAATTTTGAGTGGAATATGCAAAATGCAAAATGAGGTATTTTGATTTCTACATGTCCCATTATTCTTAAGTTATAAAAATAATAGATACAAGTCCACCAACAATGCTTAGCATAAAGTCCTGCAAAACTTTCTTTTATATATTCACAAAAATTCTAGATACAAATTATTTCTATAGATTTTTAGTAATTATATTCTCTTTTTGAAAACTCTGAACACTAAGTGGGTAAAAATTATTCATCATTTTACTTTGGTTCAGTCAACTGAAGTGTTTTGCTTCTTTAGTGTACTAAAATTACAAAAGATGGAGAACTACTCATCTTTATTCATTTTTCAAAAGGAAGCTAACATACTACCAAAAATTATTAAATGTTAATTTACATTTGCTAAAATATTTTTTACATGAGTCATTGACCCAAGAGGGTAGCATAGAAAATGCAAATTTTTCAAATATAGCTTTGAAAAGATAGTTTTGCTTCCTTACATTTTTCTGCAAATTACAGGTCCATTTTTTTTTTCAAATTCCTCTTCAGTGTATAAAACTATTTCAATGAGTTGCTTTGTATTTTTGTTATTCTCTTTTTTATTTTCTTTTTATGTTTCCGACATTTGTTTAGTTTAAGGGTATTGTTGGAGGGATGGAGATTTTTTCTAAAATATACTCATGGGAAATGTTAGTTTTAAAAACCAGTCAAAGCATAAAGTAGTTGTGAATAAGACTTTTTTATAATTATTTTGTCCAGAATCACATAGCTGTCCAAATAAATTATAATGCATATTTCACAGATGAACTCTTTGAAGAACTGTAGTACTGTAATTAATATTTAAATTGTCAGGCAGACAAAAAGGAGAGAATAGGGCAGAGTATCTGAAGACATAATCGCTAAGAAGAATATTCCTAGACTGAAGAAGGCATAAATCCACAAGCAACAAATTCAGAATCAAACCACATCTACTCAATTTCATCATAGTAAAACTGGTAGAAAGCAAAATTAAAGAGAAAATTTTAAGGAATCTATAAAAATAATGCAGATTACTTACTTCTTTCCCAAGTTTTTCCAAAGAAACAATAGGTGATATAACTCAATGAAAATACATATATATATATATATTCCTCATTCTTAATTTCAAATTTATATTCTCTGTCAAGTGATAATATTCTTCAAAAATAAGATAAAATAAGAAATTTAATTTTTGTAAAAACTTTATTTTTATTTTAGATTCAGAGGTACATGTTCAGGTTTTTCATAAGGGTATTTTGTGTGATGCTGAAGTTTGGAGTTTTATTGATTCCTTCGCCCAGATGGTAAGCATAGCACCCAATGGTTAGCTTTTTAGCCCTTACCACCCTCTCCTTCTCTCCTTCCTCTAGTAGTCCCCAGTGTCTATTGTTTCCATATGTATGTCCATGTGTACTTAACGTTTAGCTCTCACTTATAAATGAGAACATGCATTATTTGGTTTTCTGTTTGCTTATAATGACCTCCAGCTGTATCCATATTGCTACAAAGGACATGTTTTAATTCCTTTTTATGGCTGCATATATTCCATGGTGTACATGTGCCACATTTTCTTTATCTCATCCATCAGTGAAGGGCACCTAGGTTGGTTCCCTGTCTTTGCTATAGTGAATAGCAGGGCAATAAAAATATGAGTATAGGTGTTAAGACATTAAACGGGCCGGGCGTGGTGGCTCATGCCTGTAGTCCCAACACTTTGGGAGGCTGAGGAGGGTGGATTACCTGAGGTCAGGAGTTCAAGAACAATCTGGCCAACACAGTGAAACCTAATGTCTACTAAAAATACAAGAAAGTAGTTGGGCATGGTGGCAGGCACCTGTAGTCTCAGCTACTCTGGAGGCTGAGGCAGGAGAATCACATGAAACCAGGAGGCAGAGGTTGCAGTGAGTCGAGATTGCATCACTGCTCTACAGCCAGGTGAAGAGAAACTCTGACTCAAAAAAATAAAAATAAAAATAAATAAATAAATAAATAAAAGACATTGTTAAACAAATAAAATTCAAGATAATTTTCTTTCCAAGGGCTTATTTTAAAGATTATTAAAGTGATTTTTTTCAAGAAAAACAGTAATATGGAAACGTAGAGATGTTGAAAGGCAGACAATGAAAAGCATAAATCTAATTGAAAATTGAATTGAAACTATAATTGAAATTTTATTGTATGAAATAACAATATAAATAATTAAAACATATGTCTAGGTAATATGAGTCCAAAAGGATGAATATAGTTAACATTTTCTATTTTTTATGAACCATGTACAATATGATATCAAACTTCAATAATTCAGAGAATACGCTCTTATCTGTAGAATAAATCACAAAAAATAGTTAATGACAGAAGAATACGTATTAGTAGTGTGTGTTCCATGTAGAAAGAGAGAAAAAAACAAAATATCTGTATCTAGATGATTCATGGTAGTCTAAATTATTAATAATTCAAACATTGAGACTTTGGTTATTTATATAATCTTCATTTTAGGTAGGTGTGAGCCTCAGGTCACAAGTTCTCTTGTGCAATCATTATAGCTTGTAGCTTTTGGTAACTCTTTTTGGAATATCACTGCTTTGCTAGACAGAGTTTTGTCCTCCTATATTGTGAGTACTGAATTTAACACTACAGTAATTGTTTTAAGATTATATGTTAATAACATATTAAATACATAACAATGCCAAAAATATCCCAATTTTCAATTTTCATATTAGAATTAATTCTGCATTGAATATTTATTGTGAGGTACATGCACAAGTTAAGTGGACACATGACTTCCTTCCTCAATTTCACTGTATTAGAAAGAATTAAAGTGCATCCCATCAAATTTTCTAATGATGCATACAAACCCATACTAATACATGTATTGTGTGGTAAATCTAGTCACCTAGCATAGTTCCCATAATTTATTAGGTGAGGTGATACAGGGCCATTACATAACTTTTCTAAGGTTTTATAAAATGAGGATAAAAACAATGCCTAGTTTCTAGAATTTCTAAAGATTTAACAGGTAATTCACATGCAATGTCTAGCAATGTCCCTATCACATAGTAATTCCTCAACAATTGTTAATTATTATTGTTTTAATTTTTATAATTATCAACTTTTCTTCCCATCAGGCAAGCATTGGATACTCATTACCTCAATGAGTTTTTTGTTTGTTTTATTAACTTTAGAAATGATGAAATAATTCACTGTTTGTATACCTTTATTTCATATACCAATAAACTGACAGCATATTTTAAGAGATAAGAAAGCTAAAATGGGATTGAAGTGCCAATTTTAATTGAGCAGCCACTGTAGAATTTTAACTAGTTTTCTGGAATTTTTTTTCTTTTAAGGTATATATAGATATCAGAATTGACAGTATTTATTTTAATGTGGCTTATAATGTGTTATCTCACTTAAGACCTTTGGTCTATTTGAATGCTAATATTGGATATGGTCCTACCAAAGGCTCAAACACACATACTTTATGCAGAAAATAAATACCAGAACCATTATTACAACCATAAAGTTTCTAGTCCAATTTTAGATTCCAGTGTACACTTCTTGACATAGTATCTTTGCTACCAGTCAATAATTACATCTGAAAACTATTTTCCTGATTTAATTGTTATTGTACTTGAGGAAACACCATCATATAACCTCTATGACATGTTTGTGCTTTTTTGTTTGGTTCAGAAGTATTCATACTTAATACACTGAATTCAACATCAATTTCACATTAGAAATATAGAAAGTTGTAGAGTAACAAGTAAAGTTTTCAATGTCTATCCTGCATATAAAGTCTTTATTTTACACGTCTTTGCTTTGTTTTTCATACCTTTATCTACTTAATTTAACCTATCATAGAAAAGAGAAATAAGCTATTAATATTATATATTTCATTATTCTATAGTAGCAAATAATTATGTATATTTAGGGGGTAATAATTGATTTTTGAATGCGGTATGGAAAGATCAAATTAAGCTAATTAAGATATCCATCACCTCAATATTTAACTTTTTTTGTGATGAGAACATTAGAAGTTCACTTTCAGTTATATGAGAATGTACAGAACTCAGGTATTAACTATATTCTTCATGGTGTGCAATTGGTGGAACTAGAGGTCATTATTATGTTAACTTAACTACTGACCCAAGCACAGAAGACAAATACCACATGCTCTTACATGTGGGAGCTAAAAAGCTTGACCTCATGGAGACAGAGAACAGATTGACAGATACCAGAGACTGGGAAAGGTATGAAGGTAGGAAGGGGAAATTAAGAGTGATTGGTGAGAGGGGGGCGGAGAAAGATGGCCGAATAGGAACAGCTCTAGTCTCCAACTCCCAGTGCGAGTGACACAGAAGACCGGTGATTTCTGCATTTTCAACTGAGGTACTGGGGTCATCTCACTAGGGAGTGCCAGACAATCGGTGCTGGTCAGCTGCTGCAGCCCGACCAGCGAGAGCTGAAGCAGGACGAGGCATCGCCTCACCTGGGAAGCGCAAGGGGGAAGGGAATCCCTTTTCCTAGCCAGGGGAACTGAGACACACAACACCTGGAAAATCGGGTAACTCCTACCCCAATACTGCACTTTAAGCAAACGGGCACACCAGGAGAATATATCCCACACCTGGCCGGGAGGGTCCCACACCCACGGAGCCTCCCTCATTGCTAACACAGCAGTCTGCGATCTAACCACAAGGCAGCAGCGAGGCTGGGGGAGGGGCGCCCGCCATTGCTGAGGCTTAAGTAGGTAAACAAAGCCGCTGGGAAGCTCGAACTGGGTGGCGCTCACAGCAGCTCAAGGAAACCTGCCTGTCTCTGTAGACTCCACCTCTGGGGACAGGGCACAACTAAACAACAACAACAGAAAATGCAGCAGGAACCTCTGCAGACGCAAACGACTCTGTCTGACAGCTTTGAAGAGAGCAGTGGATCTCCCCACACAGAGATTGAGACCTGAGAAGGGACAGACTGCCTGCTCAAGTGGGTCCCTGATCCATGAGTAGCCTAAATGGGAGACATCCCCCACTAGGGGCAGTCTGACACCCCACACCTCACAGGGTGGAGTACACCCCTGAGAGGACGCTTCCAACGTAAGAATCAGGTACACTCGCTGTTCAGCAATATTGTATCTTCTGCAACCTCTGCTGCTGATACCCAGGCAAACAGGGTCTGGAGTGGACCTCAAGCAATCTCCAACAGACCTATAGCTGAGGGTCCTGACTGTTAGAAGGAAAACTATCAAACAGGAAGGACACCTATATCAATACCCCATCAGTACGTCACCATTATCAAAGACCAGAGGCAGATAAAACCACAAAGATGGGGAAAAAGCAGGGAAGAAAAGCTGGAAATTCAAAAAATAAGAGCGCATCTCCCCCTGCAAAGGAGCGCAGCCCATCGCCAGCAATGGATCAAAGCTGGTCAGAGAATGACTTTGACGAGATGAGAGAAGAAGGCTTCAGTCCATCAGACTTCTCAGAGCTAAAGGAGGAATTACGTACCCAGCGCAAAGAAACTAAAAATCTTGAAAAAAGAGTGGAAGAATTGACAGCTAGAATAATTAATGCAGAGAAGGTCATAAACGAAATGACAGAGATGAAAACCATGACACGAGAAATACGTGACAAATGCACAAGCTTCAGTAACTGACTCGATCAACTGGAAGAAAGAGTATCAGCGATTGAGGATCAAATGAATGAAATGAAGCGAGAAGAGAAACCAAAAGAAAAAAAGAAGAAAAAGAAATGAACAAAGCCTGCAAGAAGTATGGGATTATGTAAAAAGACCAAATCTACATCTGATTGGGGTTCCTGAAAGTGAGGGGGAAAATGGAACCAAGTTGGAAAACACTCTTCAGGATATCATCCAGGAGAACTTCCCCAGCGTAGTAGGGCAGGCCAACATTCAAATGCAGGAAATACGGAGAACGCCACAAAGATACTCCTCGAGAAGAGCAACTCCAAGACACATAATTGCCAGATTCACCAAAGTTGAAATGAAGGAAAAAATCTTAAGGGCAGCCAGAGAGAAAGGTCGGGTTACCCACAAAGGGAAGCCCATCAGACTAACAGCAGATCTCTTGGCAGAAACTCTACAAGCCAGAAGAGAGTGGGGGCCAATATTCAAAATTCTTAAAGAAAAGAATTTTAAACCCAGAATTTCATATCCAGCCAAACTAAGTTTCATAAGTGAAGGAGAAATAAAATCCTTTACAGATAAGCAAATGCTTAGAGATTTTTGTCACCACCAGGCCTGCCTTACAAGAGACCCTGAAGGAAGCACTAAACCTGGAAAGGAACAACCGGTACCAGCCATTGCAAAAACATGCCAAAATGTAAAGACCATCTAGGCTAGGAAGAAACTGCATCAACTAACGAGCAAAATAACCAGTTAATATCATAATGGCAGGATCAAGTTCAGACATAACAATATTAACCTTAAATGTAAATGAACTAAATGCTCCAATTAAAAGACACAGACTGGCAAACTGGATAAACAGTCAAGACCCATCAGTCTGCTATATTCAGGAGACCCATCTCACATGCAGAGACATACATAGGCTCAAAATAAAGGGATGGAGGAAGATCTACCAAGCAAATGGAGAACAAAAAACAGCAGGAGTTGTAATACTAGTCTCTGATAAAACAGACTTTAAACCATCAAAGATCAAAAGAGACAAAGAAGGCCATTACATAATGGTAAAGGGATCAATTCAACAGGAAGAGCTAACTATCCTAAACATATATATGCACCCAATACAGGAGCACCCAGATTCATAAAGCAAGTCCTTAGAGACTTACAAAGAGACTTAGACTCTCATACAATAATAATGGGAGACTTCAACACTCCACTGTCAACATTAGACAGATCAACGAGACAGAAAGTTAACAAGGATATCCAGGAATTGAACTCATCTCTGCACCAAGCGGACCTAATAGACATCTACAGAACTCTCCACCCCAAGTCAACAGAATATACATTCTTCTCAGCACCACATCACACTTATTCCAAAATTGACCACATAATTGGAAGTAAAGCACTCCTCAGCAAATGTAAAAGAACAGAAATTATAACAAACTGTCTCTCAGACCACAGTGCAATCAAGCTAGAACTGAGGACTAAGAAACTGAATCAAAACCGCTCAACTACATGGAAACTGAACAACCTGCTCCTGAATGACTACTGGGTACATAACAAAATGAAGGCAGAAATAAAGATGTTCTTTGAAACCAATGAGAACAAAGATAAAACATACCAGAATCTCTGGGACACATTTAAAGCAGTGTGTAGAGGGAAATTTATAGCACTAAATACCCACAAGAGAAAGCAGGAAAGATCTAAATTTGACACTCTAACATCACAATTAAAAGAACTAGAGAGGCAAGTGCAAACATTCAAAAGCTAGCAGAAGGCAAAAAATAGCTAGGATCAGAGCAGAACTGAAGGAGTTAGAGACACAAAAATCCCTTCAAAAAATCAATGAATCCAGGAGTTGGTTTTTTGAAAAGATCAACAAAATTGACAGACCGCTAGCAAGACTAATAAAGAAGAAAAGAGAGAGGAATCAAATAGACGCAATAAAAAATGATAAAGGGGATATCACCACCGACCCCACAGAAATACAAACTACCATCAGAGAATACTATAAATACCTCTATGCAAATAAACTAGAAAATCTAGAAGAAATGGATAATTTCCTGGACACTTACACTCTTCCAAGACTAAACCAGGAAGTAGTTGAATCCCTGAATAGACCAATAGCAGGCTCTGAAATTGAGGCAATAATTAATAGCCTACCAACCAAGAAAAGTCCAGGACCAGATGGATTCACAGCTGAATTCTACCAGAGGTATAAGGAGGAGCTGGTACCATTCCTTCTGAAACTATTCCAATCAATAGAAAAAGAGGGAATCCTCCCTAACTCATTTTATGAGGCCAACATCATCCTGATACCAAAGCCTGGCAGAGACACACAAAAAAAGAGAATTTTAGACCAATCTCCCTGATGAACATCCATGCAAAAATCCTCAATAAAATACTGGCAAACCGGATCCAGCAGCACATCAAAAAGCTTATCCACCATGATCAAGTGGGCTTCATCCCTGGGATGCAAGGCTGGTTCAACATTCGCAAATCAATAAACATAATCCAGCATATAAACAGAACCAAAGACAAGAACCACATGATTATCTCAATAGATGCAGAAAAGGCTTTTGACAAAATTCAACAGCCCTTCATGTTAAAAACGCTCAATAAATTTGGTATTGATGGAACATACCTCAAAATAATAAGAGCTATTTATGACAAACCCACAGCTAATATCATACTGAATGGGCAAAAACTGGAAAAATTCCCTTTGAAAACTGGCAGAAGACAGGGATGCACTCACTCACCACTCCTATTTAACATAGTGTTGGAAGTTCTGGCTAGGGCAATCAGGCAAGAGAAAGAAATCAAGGGTATTCAGTTAGGAAAAGAAGAAGTCAAATTGTCCCTGTTTGCAGATGACATGATTGTATATTTAGAAAACCCCATTGTCTCAGCCCAAAATCTCCTTAAGCTGATAAGAAACTTCAGCAAAGTCTCAGGATACATAATTAATGTGCAAAAATCACAAGCATTCTTATACACCAGTAACAGACAAACAGAGAGCCAAATCAGGAATGAACTTCCATTCACAATTGCTTCAGAGAGAATAAAATACCTAGGAATCCAACTTACAAGGGATGTAAAGGACCTCTTCAAGGAGAACTACAAACTACTGCTCAGTGAAATAAAAGAGGACACAAACAAATGGAAGAACATACCATGCTCATGGATAGGAAGAATCAATATCGTGAAAATGGCCATACTGCCCAAGGTTATTTATAGATTCAATGCCATCCCCATCAAGCTACCAATGAGTTTCTTCACAGAATTGGAAAAACTCCTTTAAAGTTCATATGGAACCAAAAAAGAGCCCGCATTGCCAAGACAATCCTAAGTCAAAAGGACAAAGCTGGAGGCATCACGCTACCTGACTTCAAACTGTACTACAAGGCTACAGTAACCAAAACAGCATGGTACTGGTACCAAAACAGAGATATAGACCAATGGAACACAACAGAGTCCTCAGAAATAATACCACACATCTACAGCCATCTGATCTTTGACAAACCTGAGAGAAACAAGAAATGGGGAAAGGATTCCCTATTTAATAAATGGTGCTGGGAAAATTGGCTAGCCATAAGTAGAAAGCTGAAACTGGATCCTTTCCTTACTCCTTATATGAAGATTAATTCAAGATGGATTAGAGACTTAAATGTTAGACCTAATACCATAAAAACCCTAGAAGAAAACCTAGGTAGTACCATTCAGGACATAGGCATGGGCAAGGACTTCATGTCTAAAACACCAAAAGCAACGGCAGCAAAAGCCAAAATTGACAAATGGGATCTCATTAAACTAAAGAGCTTCTGCACAGCAAAAGAAACTACCATCAGAGTGAACAGGCAACCTACAGAATGGGAGAAAATTTTTGCAATCTACTCATCTGACAAAGGGCTACTATCCAGAATCTACAAAGAACTCAAACAAATATACAAGAAAAAAACAAACAACCCCATCAAAAAGTGGGCAAAGGATATGAACAGACACTTCTCAAAAGAAGACATTCATACAGCCAACAGACACATGAAAAAATGCTCATCATCACTGGCCATCAGAGAAATGCAAATCAAAACCACAATGAGATACCATCTCACACCAGTTAGAATGGCAATCATTAAAAAGTCAGGAAACAACAGGTGTTGTAGAGGATGTGGAGAAATAGGAACACTTTTACACTGTTGGTGGGAATGTAAACTAGTTCAACCATTATGGAAAACAGTATGGCAATTCCTCAATGATCTAGCACTAGATGTACCATATGACCCAGCCATCCCGCTACTGGGTATATACCCAAAGGATTATAAATCATGCTGCTATAAAGACACATGCACACGTATGTTTATTGCGGCACTATTCACAATAGCAAAGACTTGGAATCAACCCAAATGTCCATCTGTGACAGACTGGATTAAGAAAATGTGGCACATATACACCATGGAATACTATGCAGCCATAAAAAAGGATGAGTTTGCGTCCTTTGTAGGGACATGGATGCAGCTGGAAACCATCATTCTCAGCAAACTATCACAAGAACAGAAAACCAAACACCGCATGTTCTCACTCATAGGTGGAAACTGAACAATGAGATCACTTGGACTCGGGAAGGGGAACATCACACACCGGGGCCTATCATGGGGAGGGGGGAGAGGAGACGGATTGCATTCGGAGTTATACCTGATATAAATGATGAATTGATGGGTGCTGACGAGTTGATGGGTGCAGCACACCAACATGGCACAAGTATACATATGTAACAAACCTGCACGTTATGCACATGTGCCCTAGAACTTAAAGTATAATTAAAAAAAAGAGTGATTGTTGAAATGATACAAACTTAAAGTTAGATAGAATAAGTTCTAATATTTAATAGTATACTAGAGTGGCTATAGTTAGCAGCAATGTGTGATATATTTCAAAATAGCTGGAAGAGAGGACTTGAAATGTTACCAACACATAGAAATGATAAATACTCCAAATGATGGAGACTCCAAATACACTGACTTGACCATTGCTCACATTACTCATTCTATGCGTATAACAAATACTCATATATATATTCCATAAATTAATTATGTAAAATATTCCATAGTTATGTAAGTATGTAAAATTCCATAAATATGTTAAATATTATGTATCAGTAAAAGAAAAAAATTAATGAAAATAGGGTAAGTAAAAAAACAAATGAAACTCATTCCTCCTGTTTAACTGATACTTTCTACCCGTTGACTATAATCTACCCACTCCTATTATCCTCTAGCCTCTGGTAACCACCATTTCACTCTCTGATTCTAGGAGTTCAATTGTTTTAGATTCTACATATAAGTGAGAACATGCAGTAGTTGTCTTTCTACTTTTGGCTTATTTTGTTTGGCATAATGTTCTTAAAGATAAATAGTATTCCATTTTGTATACATAACACTTTTCCTTAATCCATTAATCCCTGGGTGGACAACTAATGTGATTTTGTAAGTTGACTACTGTGAATAGCACAAGGCAATAATGAGAAAGAAAAAAAAAAAAACACTAAGCTGGAGCTGGAAACATCACACTACCAGATACTAAACCATACAACAATGCAATAGTAATTAGAACAGCATAATACTGGCATAAAAGTATACATTCACCAATGGAACAGAAAAGAAGGCTCAGAAAAAAACCCCTCACACCTATCACCTATAGTGAGTTCATCTTGGACAAAATTGTCAAGAATATAAAATAAGAAAAGAAACAGTATCTTCAATAAAAAATATTAAGGTAATTGAATATCCATATAACTATCTGTATTAGTCTGTTTGCACACTGCTGATAAAGACATAACCAAGACTGGGCAATTTACAAAAGAAAGAGGTTTAATGGACTTACAGTTCCACATGACTGGGGATGCCTTCCCGTAATGGTAGAAGGCAAAGAAGAGCATATCATGTCTTACCTGGATGGCAGCAGGTAAAGAGAGAGCTTGTGCAGGGAAACTCCACTTTTTAAAGCCATCAGATCTCATGAGACTTATTCCCCATCATGAGAACAGCACGGGAAAGACCCACCCCCGTGATTCAGTTACTCCCACCAGATTCCTCCCACAACAAGTGGGAATTTAAGATGAGATTTGGGTGGGGACACAGCCAAACCATGTCACTATCCATATGCATAAATGAAATTGAACTGTCATCTCACACCGTATACAAAAATCAATTTAAAATGGATTAAAGGTTGACACATAATACCTGAAACTGTAGAAACTTAAAGGACACATGGGGGGAAATGCATGACATTGGTCTAGACAGTGGTTTTTTAAATTTGATGCCAGAAGCATAGACAACAAAAACTAAAATAGACAAATGGGATTACATTAAAATAATGTCATTAAAGTAAGCATGTATTGATATTAACTACATGGAGATTCCACACTCTGCCAGGAGTCTAGTAATATGCTTGTTTTCCATTAAATTAATACAGATCTTTAGAAATCTTTAAGGTTACTATGTTTACCAAATAGGGAATGTTATTTAAATAGTTTGACAAAATATTAATAACAAACAAAACAAAGATCAAAAGGTTACGTTGACTAACTTTAGGGCTTTCCTTAAAACTATTTTAATTTTTCTATAATTCCATATCCAGAGATAAACATAAATATTGCTCCTGGGGGCAGTCACTTGCCCTGAATCATGCATTTAATATCAGTCTTTATTCTTGCACTGGTATTGTATGAGCTTGGCTGATAATTTCATATCTATGCTATGATATCCATATTAGTGTCATGGAAATGCAACTCTCCTTTCTGGGGATATTGGAAGACTTGTAAGTAGAAAGAATGCTCTGCTAGACATTGAATTTAGGGAATATTCATATTTAATTGCTGAGATTTGGGGGTATTAACATCAGGTTCTTATACAATTTTTGTTGTTGTTGTTGTTGTTTCTAAAGCATCTCTAGAAGAGGGCAGGACATTGTTATAAAACTCTGTAATTCTAGCACTTGGAGAGGCCGAGGTGGGAGGATTGTTTGAGGCCACAAGTTTGAGACCAGTTTAGGCAACGTAGTAAGACATTATCTCTACCAAAAACAAAAAACTAGTTTAATTAAATTAAATTTAAAAAATAAAAATTAGCCAGGAGTGATGGTGTGTGCCTGTAGTCCCAACTACTTGGGAGGCTGAGGTATGAGGATTGCTTAAGCCCAGAAGTAAGAGGTTACAGTGAGTTATTATCAAGTCACTGCACTCCAGCCTGGGCAAGAAAGCAAGACCCTGTCTCAAAAAGAAAAACAAACACAATAAAACAAATAAAAACAACCACAACAACAAATCCCAAAACCTTTAAAGGAGAACAAATAATGCATTACATATTGTTAAGTTATATGATGTATATGAATGCAAATATATCAATGTTTTTACTCTGTGATCTTTACACACACAAGCTTAATACTAGTACATTTTGGATACAGTTATTACAATTTTTTACTTTTATTAGGCTACTTATTAAACTTTGATTTTATCCTTTGCTTACTAATTTTTGCATTTCCAGTAATATTCAAAGTGCCTGATATTAAGCATAAGTACATAAAAATTCCCATAAGGGCCACCAAGGCTTTTACCCCAAGCACTCTATGAAAGCTGCCCTTAGCAATAACTTTCGCATTCCTAAATATAAAAGGGATTTAAAAGCTTTTCTAAAATCAAATAAAATTAAATCAATGTCCCACAATGTCTGCATTATTGCTAAACTTCTGCATAATTATGCTATAACTCTTCTCTAATAAAGTTTTTATAAGTTATGAAAAAGTTGTTAGGAATTATTTTTAGAATGAGGAGGAACAAATCAAAGTTTTATAACAGTAAAAGTGAATAACAAGGGGAAGGTAAACTTGCAAAGACTCTATTTAAATTATCCAGATGAGAGATGATGTAGATCTTTGCTATGACAGTATCTGAAGTTTTCCTGCCAGAGCATTGTGGGTTCTATGTTGCCTTGAGTTGGAAGTTGTTTGAATTTACACCCATAAATTTACTAATCCTTTTAATTTATGTAAGGCTTTTATAAGCAATCTTTACTCTTTAAGAGATGACAATTTTTGTTTTCTACCATTATGTGAGAACATTAGACCCCAGCAACAGGTCATTGTGTAAGGAAAAATAAAGCGCTGCACTTTTTTCAAAAAAGAGAAAGTAATATGTGTGATGTAACTAAATGAATTTTTGTGCATATTGATACCAATTCAAAATGTTAAGAGATGTAAGATTGAGATTGTTCAAGCATTTGACTATAAATGTGGATATTATGATGTCACATACCCTCTAAGGGGATTTTGAAGAGAAGAAAAGTTTGGAAAAAGTGAATGGCAGGATAGATTTTGAGGATGATTTAATAATCTCTACTCAGAAACAGAATGACAGCATCGTTCTGTTTTGACAGCATCATCTCTGTCTCTCTTTCTTTTTTCTTTATTTCTTTGTTTCTTTCTCAATTTTTTGAGACAGGGTTTCACTCCTGTCCCCCAGGCTGGAGTACACTGGCACGATCTCAGCTCACTGCAACCTCCGCACAAGCCTCAGTACATCTAGAGTGACAAGAAGTGCTAAAATACTTAAAATTACATGCAACAGTTTTATCATATTGATGAACATGTAAGATCATCCTTTCTGCATAAACAAAAATCTTCTAAAAAGTGTACACGTTATTAAAAAACACCAGCAACAAATACTTATATTGATTACCTGAGCATTAACAGGCGAACAAATAATTCTTGAAACACATGCACATAATTTCCTCAATTCCTTCCTTCCTTCCTCCCTCCCTCCCTTCTTCCCTCCTTTCCTTTCCTCCGTCCCTTCCTTCCTCTCTTCCCTCCCTTCCTTCCTTTCCTCCCTCGCTTCCTTTCTTCCCCCTTCTTTCCCTTCCTTCCTTCATTACTTCCTTCCTTTACTCCCTCCTTTCCTTTCTTCCCTCCCTCCCTCCCTTCTTTCCTTCCTTCCTTCCCTCCCTCCCTCTGTTCTTTCCTTCCTTCCTTTTTTCCTTCCTTCCTTCCTTCCTTCCTTCCTTCCTTCCTTCCTTCCTTCCTTCTTTCCTTCCTTCCTCCTTGCCTTCCTTTCTTTCCTCCCGCCCTCCCTCCCTTCCTTCCTTCCTTCCTTCTCTCTCTCCCTCTTTTTCTTCTTTCTTTCTTTCTTTCTTTTTTTTTTTTTTTTTTTTTTTTTTTTGAGGCAGTGTTTCACTCCTGTAGCCCAGATTGGAGTGCACTGGCATAGTCTCTGCCTCCTGGAGTTCAAGTGATTCTTATGCCTCAGCCTCCCACATAGCTGGGATTGTAAGTGCGAGACACCATGTCCGGTCTGATATCTTATTATGGTTTATATTATGTGCATTTTTATGAGCATTATTATGTGTGCTGTCTTTCTGAAGAGTGTATTTTTTTATAACTTGTTCTTTTGTATATTTTTTCTTTTTTATAAAATTGTCAGCCTTCTTATTTCATGTTACATTTGATGGTTAATGAGCATGAGATTGTGGATACTTTCAATTGACTTGTTTTCTTAGAACTTAATATTTTAGTCATCTCTTTTGAGCTATAAATTTTGTATGATAAAATATAAACGCTTTAATAGTTCATTGAACTTTGACAAAATATACCATGTATAACCAGCACCATATTCAAATGTAGTACATAAGCATAACCTCAGATAATACCCTTGACACCATTTATTTATTTATAAATCTGCTTTCCTCTGTGATCATGGCAACCATTAATATGGTTTATATCTCCATAAAGTAGGTTTGTCTGTACTAGACCTTACATACAAATTGAATAATATAGTATGCACTCTTTGTGTCTGGATTCTTCCACTAGGGATTTAAAAAAATATTCATTCATTTTGCAGAAGGTAGAAGGGCTTCATTCTTTTCATTGTTGAGTAATATTTTGCTATAAAATTATATTAAAATATTTATTCAAATGTATATGGACTATTGGTTTGTTTTCAGTTTCTGGCAATTATAAATAAAGCCACTGTAACTATTTATATATAGACTTTATAAGGAAATAGATTAGGTAAAATACTAGGATTTGTTATTTTATATGGTAAGTAGGTAATTAATTTTGTAACAAAATGCCAATCTATTTTCATAAGTGGTTTTGTCCTTTCTATTTTACTCATTCTAATGGGTGTACAGTAGTGTACAATTATAGTTTTATTTTTCATGGCCTTTATATGTAATGATTCTGAGAATCTTTCCATGAGTTTACTGTCAATTCATGTTTGCTGTTTTTTTGAAGTTTCTTCTAATTGTGTTGTCTTCTATGATTGAGTTTAAATTTCTTAATATTGCCTGGGTATTATAAATGTGTCATATATTCGTATTATACATGTATTTCCCTCCTTGTGATTTATCTTATTTCTTAACAAAGTCTTTTGAAGGCCAGATTTTAATGTTACTTAAATCAGACTTTTTTTTGAGACGAAGTCTCGCTCTGTCACCCAGGCTGGAGTGCAGTGGCGCAATCTAGGCTCACTGCAAGCTCCACCTCCCGAGTTCACGCCATTCTCCTGCCTCAGCCTCCCGAGTAGCTGGCAGATTTCTTATTTCTTCTTTTTGGTGTGTTTTTTTGTTTTGTTTCGTTTTGTTTTAGTGTTCTATCTAAAAGCCTTTAGAAGACCCTAAGGAAATGAATATTTTCTTTTATTTTCTTCCGGAAATGTTGTTTTAGTTTTGAGATTTAGACCTGTAATTCATTTTAATATTATATTTGCATGTTGTGTAATCTAACAATTGTAATGATTTTTATTTTCTGTATGCTTTCTTAAGACTATCCTTTCCCATACACATGAATGATATGCTTGTTTCCCATATATAAATTGATGGATCAATTTCTGTACAGTCTATTCTCTTCCATGTTTAAGCATGTATACTTTATGCCAGAACTCATTGATTTGATTTTGTAGATTTAGAGTATGTCTGGAAATTAATTCGTGTAAACATTCAATTTAATCTACTTAACAAAATTGTGTTGGTCAGATGTCAGACTCAGTTCATTCTTTTACACAAATCTGATGGATTTTGATTGAGTAAATCTGAAAATAAATTTAAGGAGCAACACATTTTAAAAATGCTTAGTCTTCAAATTCATGAACATGGTGCTTCATTAATTGGGCTTTTCAATATTTTAATCAGTCAAAAATTAAAGTTTTGATTATGAATTCCTAGCTCTTTAAATGTATTCTGAAGTATTTCATGTTTTTGATGCTATATCAAATGATAACATTTGGTAAATTTATGTAGATAAATTAAAATTATGAAGTAATATATTTAAAGTAACTATTAAATAGCAAGTGATTATACAGAACTTTTATGTTCCTGACAACTTCCGAAACATATTATTTATGTAAGCCTTATTATGATTGTATAGGTGGATTCTACTGTTATGGTTCTCCTTTTCTTTTACCCACCAGGAAACTGAGGCTTTGAGAAAGTAGGATCTTGGTGAGAATTTTATTTCTTAGCCACCCACTTAGCTTTACCTAAATTTAGTAATATTTCTGGATGTTTTGATCATGCAAACTAAAAAATTTCTATTTAAATTAATTCCAATCAATATGACTGGATTTCTTTGTACTAAAAACTCAAAGAATCTTAATGTACAAGGTGGTACAATTTTTAAGGACAGTCAGTAAGTGAGACAGGTCTGAAAGTGCGGTGTTAAAGCATATTGTTAGAAATGATGGCAGAGGTAGATTTAGAAATGGGTCTTACAGAAGAATATTTTTATATTCACCGTGTTATAATTGCCTTTCTATCTTTTACTTTTTAATTCTAGATACCACCGGACTCTCATTTTCTATGAAACATATTAACATAAAATAAACATTGTGAACATTCTGAATACAATTTCTAGTTGTTTTGCATTTAAATATTTTAATAATAGCTGATATGAAATTAACTTGAAATAAGGTTAGCCCATGAATACAAACTCAAAGAAAATAATTTTCCCACATTATTTCTTTTCACAAAGCGATTCTATAGTATAATAGCAAGATTTTTTATGAATTCTATAATAATGTGCTTAAATGATGTGGGGTATGTTCATGTTTAATACTATTAGTTTTACACATATTTTAATGCATGAGAATTAAAGCAAGGAATACTTTTCTTTTTATATGTTAACTCCCAAAGTACTAAAAATAAATTATAATTTGAAATTAAACTTTTCATATTTCTATGTAGCATAGTTTTATCCCAATGAACTTAGAATGTAGTATGTTCAGTTTCCTAAATAGTCACTTTAATAGTACATGGAATAGTCCAGAAAATCTAATATAAGCTGAGCAAAAACCCAATATAAGCTAAGCGAAAACAATGCATAGATAATAGGTTTCCTATTATTTATTGTTTAAGGTAACCAGAGTTTGTTAAGCAATACGATGCTGTACAGAGTACCCCTCCTGTATGCATAACAAATCTTATAATACGTATCAGTCTGTAATGGAGGCTTCTAACAAAGAAACAAAAGTTTTGACCTACATGTCATATCAACTAAATACCTAAGTTAAATATGCAAAATTTTGCCAGTGGCAATTTTTCTTTCTGCATTGAGGTGAAACTTCAATAACATCTGTGCTTTAAAAATCCATAAAAATGAATTTGTCACAGTAACGGGAATTAAGCAAATTATGAAAATTATCTGTCTAGTGCTTGATATTATAAATAAGAGTCTTGAATAATTAGTGTCATAGACACATTTCCAAGTTCATGAATGTCTAACTGAATGAATCTATTCCTATGTCAAAAATGATGGTCTCTTTGTGACTTATGACCAGTTTTGACCTCTAGTATGTAGGGTCTTGTATCTTTTGACCTCTGTCTCTCTTTGCATCACCTCTTCTCTCACTGCCCTACAGCTTTCTATTCACCTTGCCCCAGCCAGGGTTCTTTGAATGAGTTTTTTTTTACCCACAGGCCCTTGCAATGACTGAAATGGTTTTACTTCTACTATTTCTGCGCAATCTTTCCCAATTTAACTGTAATTTATCCTCTCATGTTGACCCAAGTGTTACTTCCCCTTGGAAGACTCTTGCACTCTTTAAACCTGACCCAAGTCCTTTACTATCTGTTTTCAAAGCAACCTGTTAATATGCAAGTTTTATGATTGCTTGATTCACATTTATTTGCCCCCCTGATAACTCTAAGTTACACTAATTATTAGCAAAATGTTTCATTCGTATTAGTCCCTTTATAATTTTTTTAATTTATTTTTTATTTATTTTCAATTTTCTTGGAGACGATGTCTCACTATTTTGCCCAGGCTGGTCTCAAACTCCTGGCCTCAAGCGATCCTCTGACTTCAGGCTCCCAAAGGGCTTGGATTACAGGTGGCAGTCACTGTGCCCAGCCTGTAAATATTTGTAAGCGTTTTTTTATTATTTGTTTGTTTTTACTTTTTATTTATTTATTTTTCAAAAGACAGTATCTCACTCTGTTGGCCAAGCTGGAGTGCAGAAATGCTAGTAGCTCACTATAACTCCTGGGCTCAAGCAATTTTCCTACCTCAGCATTGCGAGTACCTAAGACTACAGGTGTGTGCCACTACATCCAGCTCTTTTTATTTAATTTAGTTATGGATTTTTTTTAGAGACAGGGTCTCACTATGTTTCCCAGGCTTGCCTCAAAGTCCTGGCCTCAAGTGATCATTCTCTCATCTCAGACTCCTAGAGTGTTGAGATTATAAGCATGAGTGACTGCACCCAGCCCATAAATATTTATTAATAAAGAAATGATTGCAATGCAAGCCCTAAATTATTAATTGGTATAACAAATCACACAATTGCTTATGTCAGAATCTAGAGGCATTGGTACCTCTTTTTCCTTACTCAGCCCCTCTAAGCAATAAATTCTGTTAATTCTAACTCTAAGATATTAAACATAATATGTATTTCCATTTGCCCCACATCATTATTTTCTAATATAATCTCTCATCTGGACAACTGAAATGTCTTTCTAATTCTTCTAGTCACATTTTCTTTGTATTTCTACAATTCATTCTGCATACAACTCTATATATGATTTTTTAAATAACAAGCTGTTTTATATCCTTCTATATTTTTCAGTGAAATTTCAATTAATTAACAACTGTTTTAACATTATTTAAAATGTTTAATGGTTTTGCATTATATTTCTCTTAAAATCTTAAATGTAGAATTATCTAGACTTATTTTATGACACTCTTGCACACACCATATGGGTCTTCTTTCTGATAGTTTACCAAGTTTTTGTTTCTAACTCAAACCATTCATACTTTCTGTTTCCTATGCCACAGACATCTTTCTTTTTTTTCACCCCCCAACACTCTCAGACCACTCTCAAACTACTATTTATGTCTGACTTCTCACACTAAATTATATCATCTGGCTTCTAAGTATATATTTAATAGCCAAATTATTTCTGTGAGGCTCTCTTGCCTCCTTAAACTGGCATGCTTCATGGATAACTATAGTCCTTGTCTCCTATACTCAAATTGAAATAGTATAGAAATCATTTATAGAACACTTTTTAATTTTTGTGTGTATGGGCAAATGATCTTAAAGTTACCTTAGATAAGCATAATCTTATATTTTGTGAAAATATTTTTTTCACTTGTTTGTATATCCTCTAAGAAATGTTGCATTTTTGCTGGGCATGGTGACTCACGCCTGTAATCCCAGTACTTTGGCAGGCTGAGGTGGGCAGATCACGAGGTCAGGAGATCGAGACCATCTTGGCGAACACGGTGAAACCCCCGTCTCTACTAAAAACACAAAAAAATTAGCCGGGTGTGGTGGCGGGCACCTGTAGTCCCAGCTACCCTGGAGGCTGAGGATGGGGAATGGCATGAACTCGGGAGGTGGAGCTTGCAGTGAGCCGAGATCGCGCCACTGCACTCCAGCCTGGGTGACAGAGCGAGACTCTGTCTCAAAATAAAAAAGAAATGTTGCTTTTTTTTCTGTGATAAAACTTCTAAGCAACAAGAAGTTATCACCACAATGTCATTATATTTTTATTTTCATTTCTGTATAAAATATCATAGCAAAGACACTCAAAGATGTCCACAAGCCTTGAAACTGTCTATGTGGGCCTACTTAAACACATGAGTTCCTGAAAGCAGAGAACGTTCCCCTGCTGAGGTAAGAGTCAGAGAATGAGATGTGACTATGGAAGAAGAGTCAAAGAGAGTCACCTTTTCTGGCAAAGAAGACAGAAGAAAGGGATCATGAGTCAAGGAATGTAGATGTCCACTAGAAAAAGAAATTATTCAGCCAGTGGAAGGAGACTTAGGTCAGAAACATGCATCTACATAAACAAGGGAAACCAATATAACAGTGAAGGCTAAATAAAATATTTTATTATCCTCATTATTAACTAGTCTAAAATATAACTATTTAAATCAATAATAGAAACATGTCATAGGTGATTATCATACATGTATAATTGAATTGAATGATCAAAGTGTCATAGAGATGAAAGGGAGGGACTTTAAATACTCTGTGATAATGTACCTGCATTACACCTGAAGCAGTATAGTGTTATTTGAAGGGAGTCATAGACTACTTTAAATTGTATATTGGAAACTCTAGACCAATCATTATTTTTTTCAAGGTAATATAATTGACTGACCAAAAAAAGGGGATAGAAATAAAATACATGTTCACCTACATCCAGAGAAGGCAAGAAAAGAATTGGGGCAGGAGATAGAGGAAATCTATAGAAAACAACTATAAATGTGACACAGATTAATCCAATTACATAAGTAAATGTATTAAATGAGAATGAAGTAAATATACCAAATTAAAGACACAAGTTGTAAGAAAGAATAATGATAATAAATCTAACTATACTGTCTACTATAAACACACTTTAAATTTAAAGGCACGGGTAGATTAAATGTAAAGGGATGAAGAAATATATACCATGCTCATACTCATCAAAAGAAAGCAAAATGACCTAATTTATTTCAGAAAAAACTCACTTCAGAACAAGGAAAATTATTAGGAACAAAGAGAGATATTATATAAAGTTAAATATATCAATTTTCAAAATAAAAATTCTCAACTTGTATGCACCTAACAAGACAGCATCAATAAGGTCAAGCTAAAGACTGATTGAACTAAAAGGAGGAAACAGAAAAGTCTACTATGATAGTAAGGGACTTCAATACTCCTCTTCCAGTAATTGACAAATCAAGCAGGCAGAAAATCAATAAAGATACAGTTGACCTGAACAACACTGTCAATGAACTTGAGCTATTTGACATATAAGAAATGCAGCAACCAACAGTCAGAAAAATGCACCTTCTTCTTGCGGTCACACGGAACATTCACCAAATGAAACCATATCCTAAGATGTAAAATCCAACATAAATTTAAAAGAATAGAGATAATACAAATATATTCACAGATCACAAATGTAATTAAACCGGAAAGAAATGCCAAAAAGGTAGCCAGAAAATTACCAAATATTTCACAATTAACAGACTTCTAAATAACACATTAGTCAAAAAAAGAAGCCCAATGAAAATTAAAAATATTTTAACTACATACATATTAATATAAGGACCATATGTGGTGGTTCATGCCTATAATCCCAGCACTTTGGGAGACCAAGGCAGGTAGATCACCCGAGGTCAGGAGTTTGAGACCTGCCTGACCAACATGGCGAAACCCTGTCTCTACTAAAAATACAAAAAAAAAAAAAAAAAAAAAAAAAATTAGCTAGGTGTGGTGGCAGACACCTGTAGCACCAGATACTTGGAAGGGTGAGGCAGGAGAATCACTTGAACCTGGGAGGCAGAGGTTGCAGTCAACTGAGATGACATCACTGCACTCCAGCCTGGCCAACAGAGCGAGACTCCATCTCAAGAAAAAAAGCATGCAATGAATATAAACATTCAAATTGGTGAGATCCAATGGCAGCATTGTCGAGACTGAAATTTATTGCATTAAGTGCATATGTCGTAAAAGATAATATCTGTAAATTCAATAACCTAAGATTTTAACCTTAGGAAACTAGAAAAAGGGAACAATTTGAGTCTAAAGCAAGAAGAAGAAAAGATAAATATTAGAGCAAAAATCAATGAATTTAAAATCAGAAAACCAGAGAGAAAATCAATGAAATCTAAAATTTGTTCTCTGAAAAGTTCAATAAAACTTATAAAACTCTATCTAGAATAACCAATAAATAAAGGGAGAAAAATGTTACCAGTATCAAAAATGAAAGAAAGATCAAGACTAATAATTTCATGGTAATTAAATGGATAACAAAAAGAATACTACAAGAAACTCTATGTCAACAAATTTGGTAACTTAGATAAATCAAACCAATTAGACTAATTAACTACGCAAAATAAAGCAGATAAAGTTGAGAAAAATTGGTTCTGGTAGATGTCTGAGTTATCAAATTTAAATGGTTCTGGTGTTGACCAGGATGCAGCAAGTCAACAGATAAATTTTAAGGGGTTGTGTTTTGAGAATCCTAAATGGATTTGTGAATTTTTGCCTGAAGTATTCAAAAAGGCAGGCAATTAACATCAATAAAATTCAAAGTCTAGAAAGGCTGAAGAAAAATAACAGGAGAGGAGAAGCATATACAAGAAGAATTTCAGAGAATCAGAGAAAGAGTTATCTGTCAGGCTAGAAACATAATTTGTATGGGAAGAAATACCAGGAACTAGTTTGTTGCCAGCATTTTAAATCAGCTGGTCAGTTTGTTGTCAGCATTTTAAATCAGCAATTGTGTGTGGTTGGATCTAGTTTTCATACAGAACATGAGATGATGGTTTATATAATTTGGCTGTGTCCCCACCCAAATCTCATCTTGAATTCCCACATGTTGTGGGAGGGACCCGGTGGAGAGGTAATTGAATGATAGGGCAGGTCTTTCCCATGCTGTTCTTGTGATAGGGAATAAGTCTCAAGAGATCTGATGGTTTTGAAAAATGGGAGTCTCCCTGCACAAGCTCTCTGTTTGCCTGCTGCCATCCCTGTAACATGTCACTTGCTCCTCCTTGCCTTCCACCATAAGTGTGAGGCTTCCCCAACCATGTGGAATTGTAAGTCCAATTGAACCTCTTTCTTTTATAAATTGCCCAGGCTCTGGTATGTCTTTATCAGCAGTGTCAAAATGGACTAATATGATAGTAGATTTAAAAAGACCACAAAGAACTGTAGTTTGTAGAAAACCTAAGAGAGCAACTGCTGCACTATATTTTGCATAAGGTAATATTGTGAAGTAATTCAGATGGTAAAGCAGGTGAGGAAATGGTTATCATCAAGCTATTGCCACCTTAAGGTTTGAGAGCAGACAACAAAATACTAGAAAGGAGTTCAACGAAATACTAGAAAAGAGTTTATCTGGAGCAAAGTAGAGCCATTATCTTAGTCAAAATAATACAAGAGGCAAGTTACCAAGGCAAAGTCTTCCACACTTGGGGGGTAAGTAGCAAATTAGTTATCCAAACTGGGGCACAAAAACCAAATGAGTGGACTAACACAATTACATAGTGGTAGGTAACAGAGAATAAGAAATTAAATATCCTTAAGTTTCGCCATGGCCAGCATAAAAATGTTTTCTGGAGATAAAGGTGAAAATAAATCTGCCAAATAGACTAAATGAGTTATAGCAGTGTGAAGTATAATGTAGAAACTGAAAATAGCTAGAATATAAAGATAATTCTGCATTTGTTTCACATTTAAAAACATCTGGCCTTGATGTACTAATGATTTTTAAGTATAATATTATATATTCTGCACTGAGTTTGTAGCAACATTTGCACACAAGTTACTTAACATAGATACTATCATTACATTGAACTTACCTCTATTGACAAATAAGGTAATACATTTCATTAAGAGAGATAAATTACATTCTATCAATATAGAATAATTCAAATTTCTGGTTTATCATTTTTTCACAATTCTAACTCTGAATATTCAGACATAGTGGGTTGCATGATCATTAATAAATAAGACAATCGAGTAGCTTGCGTGACAATAAATTAAAATTGGAATGAAACTTCATCAAGCAACGTTACTGTGGGATGGATTCACAGAAGGCCATTAGTTGGCAACAATTTTCCAACACTCCAAGAAACAACAATGGAAAAATCACTTCTGAGTGCTTAATTACACTTATAAAGTACTCTTTCATTTCATATACAGTGTCATTATCTATCCTCTTCTTGTCCACTCTGTGAGGTAAATAGTATTCATCCATAGCTGAAGCAACTGAGCTTCACATGAATGATGATGCTAGCAAAACTAACATAATACTTCAGTGTTGCAGAAATGCATCAAAATTAGATACTTTGAACTCATTCACTCATTAAATAAATAAGCACTGGGATCTAACTAAGCCAACATTGATCATATTTGAAGTTCTGTCATAGTCACCATTTCGTGTTATCTAACACAATGCCTGGCAAATATCTAGTTCTCTAAATAAGTGTTGACTGAATCGATATACCAGGTATTTTACTATGCCCTCTTTCCTCCTCTTATCATAGAAACTCATTATATTTCATATCAGTGCAGATTATGTATCAAGGAGTGACTGTTGATCCAATACCATGATTCAATATGTTTTAGAAACAACTTTTTTTCTAAATACTGAAAAACCTCAAACTCTTTTTTTTGTTGAAATTGGGATGTCAATTATGGAGTGATACTTTAAAGTATTTCTTAGGTTATGATTTTAAGGACATCACAAAGTCTGTATTTCACAGCCCAATATGCATACTTTGAAAAATATTATTATATTAAACTTTAATAAATTACCATCTGTTTAGGATGAAATCATACTAACTAGAGATAATGAACAAAATAGATCTATAATTATGTTGCTATACGTGTGAATTTAGATTGGAGAAACTTTTCATTAGAATTTTCTCTAAGCCCTACCTTAGCATAATTGTAACATTTTACATTTGCTTCTTATATTATTTGTAAGTTATGCCACTATTTTAGATTCATTGAGGAAACTGCAAGGAAGCATAAATTCTTTCTAGCAACGACTGGAAATTTTGGAATTATTTTTATCTTTTTTTTTTTTTTTTTTTTTTTGAGACAGGGTTTCACTCTGTTGCCCAGGCTGAAGGGCGGTGGCAGAATCATAGCTCACTGCAGCCTCGAACTCCTGGGCTCTAGTAATCCTCCTGGCAGAGCCTCCTGAGTAGCTAGGACTGTAGGTATGTGCCATTATGCCTGGCTAATTATATTTTAGAGATGGGGTCTGGCTATATTATCCAGGCTGGGCTTAAACTTCTGGCCTCAAGCAATCCTTCTGCCTCAGCCTCCTAAGTCACTAAGACTACTGAGAGTCACTGTTTCCATTGGCCGCTTTTTTAACCGTTGACTTGGAAGCCCCCTGACATTCAGAGGCAGTAACTGGGAAGCATCTCCTATGGGTAACTCTTTAGGGGAAAAGAGAGTGAGGACATTATCTCCATTTCTCCATCTCCAATCCTATGAAGAAGAAATATATTTGTAGCTTATTTGTCAATAGATTGAAAACATTTTGCCTGCCTATGATCACATAGGCCAGTTTCCTAGGTGTGAAGCTCCATTTGTGCTTTGCACTTTCAAAATCCTGTCTCCATTTACTCCTTTATTGAAGTTCCCAGATCACTTTAGAATTGTTGTTAATTGACTATGCCTGCTGAAGTCTTTATATCTGCTGAAACTTTTTTTATTAATTCAGCTAAACTTTCTTCTTCCTATTCTACTCCTTCCTCTTCCCACCTCCCTTCCTTCTCCCACAACCCCCAGCTGCCCCAGCTCTCACTCGTTTTCAGAACTAACCATTCCACTGCACTCTCTTCTGGCTTTTTTTTTTTTTTTTTTTTTTTTTTTTTTTTTTTTTGAGCTCTCGATTGGACAGTAAATTGACAATAAATGTGGAAAAATAATTCTGTTCCCAATTTTAAGGAATTCTACAAGCCAGGAGGTGATCCATTATCACTAGAAGGCAGTGTCTTTCTTGGGAATAAGTAATTGAAATATGCTTATTTGTATTAAACAAAAATACTGTATAAGGCTCAGGTGTTTTTCTTTATGTTGTTTAATGCTCAGTTGTTGGAGATAAAAGCAGTGACATTTTAGTTCTGCAATTTATTTCTCCAATGTATCTACTAACTGTGAGCCCCTTCTCCAGTGCAGGTGAGTTTATCTAATTCACTCATTTTTTTCTCTGTCTGTTCCAATAAAAGCTTTCAATGATTTAGATTTATTAAAACAGTTACAGTCAGATTCAAAATTATTTTAGACTTTCTTCTATTACTTATTCTGATGAGTTTATACTTTGGAACTTCGAATACTGTCTACTGGAGAAAATATTGTTAATGAAAGTCCAACCATTTTAGTGTTAGAATGGCTTTTCCTCTTTCTTGAACATGTCAAAATCAAATACAATATAGAGACACATCTCTAATTTCAAAACATTTTGTTTAGGAAGCCAGAATTGAAGTTTGGGCCATACACACAGACTGGGTGGTGCTCAGGATGCTTGAAGAACAAAGAAAGTTGGGAGTTTTCTTTAAAAAAGCAAATGTTAAGTATTGTTTCAAAGAAAAACTTACTGGTAGTAGAGAAGCTTTAGGTAAAACCAGTCAGGTCAGGTGATTTTAGCAACAACTAGGTAAGATTGGTCTCTGGATTATGTCTGGCCTTTTCAGCAGTAGGGTTTGTAGAAAATTTAATTCTTCCAGTTGGAGCTATGTGCCCTGAATGCTTTTTTCCCTGGCCTCTTGACTTGATTTAGTTGAGTATGACAAGATTGACCCAGTTTGTATGATCCACTTTCACAAACATTTGCTTCTTTGAAAAATGTTTGGCACTGATTCTAACAAGTGACATCATTCTCAAGACAGCTCATTCTCATAGCTGTATTCATTGAGAAATAGCTTGTTTCTACCAACCTCCATCTTCTTAATTTATATCCCCTCTTTCTGATACATAGTTTGTTGGGCTTATGTATGTTTTCATTATCACATGCTGAGTTCACTTCCATGTCACTCTTGGCTCTTTGCACAAGTTAGGCATTGAAGTCCCAGACTTTTTGACTGAATTTACCAATGTACATCAAGTCTAATGGTATAAGATATATGTAGGGGATTGCCTCAGTTACACTGCAGCTGGAAAGTGATAAGAGAGTCTCTCCGTCTCTTAGATACTCCAGAACTTCATGTAGGACCATCTCCTGAATTCGCTGCTTCCCAAGCTTTTCTCCTTTGAGACTTTGCTTAAGAGTCAGGAGCAACTTCACAGTTTCAGCTCCTTATCTTGTAATCATTTTCACTCAAACTCCTTACTTTTATCTTGAAAGGATTGTTTTACTTTCCATGTGTGAGTAGAAGGAGGCAGTTAGACAAATGGTCATTATTACAGATCTCTTACCAGTTTTCACCAATTTTTTAATATGCTATACTATCTCACACTGAATTGGACATTGTCTGAATTTAGTACAGAAAAATATGGTTATAGACATGTCCCAAGGATAAATGGAGGGCCCATAATCTAATATACAGATGAGAGATAAGGGTGGCCATGGGGCAAATATGCATAAATAGCTTGATCTCTCAAGTAATCTGCACATCACACATTAATACTCCAAATATAACTTGCTACACCTGCTTGTTAAATTTAGACTTTATGATCAGTACTTATCCAACTCTTGAAGTGTCATCGATTCTACGCCTATCCCCAGCTGAACATCTGCTTACTGTTTCCAAAACTTTTAACAAAGTATTTCTTTGCCAAATACTCTGGATTGTTTGTGTCCTCTCAGCACTCATGTTAGCCTTTCTTCCTCCTCAACACATGCTTTGATTTCTGCATTTGTGCACCAATATCCAGGATGAGATTTGACAGACGGCATTCTTTCTCTCATGGTAAGAATACTTTGTCAGACAATTTCATGTATGGTAAGAAATTTTTATTGTTTTTTCCAGTCCCAATCCATAGCTGTTATATCCATACACCTTTATCTCAAAGAATCCTGCAGTTTCCCAGGGATTACAACTTATTTATTAATAATATGCTGTCTTGTCTTTTTACAAATTTTGTATTTGTTTTCTTTCTTCATTTTCTCTATTTTTATTTTTTTCTTTTACTTTCCTTTTTTCTCCTGTTATTTATCTAGCTGGTTTCTATTTTTACATTTACCTATAGTATATTTAGAAGTATGCTACCGAATTTCCAAACACAAGGAAAATTTTGTTTGCTTACAACATCTAGCTTAATTTAAATATGTTTAAATAACACGCTCTTAAAAATTTCAATCTTTTGTTTTTGTTGTTGATATATGCTTTCTGGCTTAGTATAGTGTACTCCTTTTCATATACCTAAAAGGAAAGTACGATAGACATTCCATATCTGCTGATTCAACCAGCCACAGATTGAAAATACTTGAAAAAAAATAAAAATAAAAAGCTACAAAACCATAAAAAGTAACACAAGTAGAAATGCCAAGTATTTAAATATCACTTACATTTTATTAGGTATCATAAGAAATAAAGAGTTGATTTAAAGCATAGAGGAGGATTTTGTAGATTGTTTGCAAGTGCTAGACCATTTTATATGTAGAAATTGAACAGTTGCAGATTTCAGTATTCTCAGATATCCATGAACTAATCCCGTGCAGATAAGGAGGAGTGACTGTATATCGTTCAGTGGTTAGGAGTGGGATTCTACACATGCCTATTAGCTCATAGGTGTTAATGATATTGTCTAATGTTTCAATGCTTTTACTAAGTTTGAGTCTGTTTTTCTTTCAATTCTCTAAAGAGTACTTAACTATCTCAAACTATAATTATATTTCACCTCTATATTTTGTCAATTTTTCTTCATATATTTTGAAGTGTTATGATTAGGTTAAAACTACAAACCTACTTTTTACAGTTAAATCACTTGATGCTAGTTTACACATAAATCTTTTATATAGAAATGACCTGGCAAGATATTCATGTTTATCTCCTGTTACTTAACAGAGATAAATAAATTACTTGCTTTATAACCTAAAGTCATAATGTCTTGATCACACCGTTTTCTTTCCAATAATCTCAGTTATGCATTTGACATTTTAAATACCCATAGATTAGTATATGCATAAACACATAGAGACAAACACATATGTGTGGCTGTGAATGTCTCTGTGTGTGTATTCTATGTTTAGGTTTTCTTTCTTTAGACAAAGGAAAAATGATACACGGTTCAAAACAACCAGGAATGTTGCAGAATTACGCTTCCCCTCCTCAGCAATTTGGCCAGGTTTCTTATTTAAATAAATGTTATTGTGTATATTTGAGGTTTACAACATGAAGTTATGGAATACATATATGTGGTAAAATTACTACTACAGTGGCCAGGTGTCTTTGGTCATATATTCAAACATATTGACATAAAAACAATTCAAGTGATTTTTTAGGAAACTTAAAACATAGACAGTAAATCAAGTTTGATTTTAAAATAAATTGATAATTTTTAAATCATGTGTACTGATAATACAAAATTGGGAAAATATGTAAATGTATACTTAATGCTTATTTACACAATTTATAAGGCATTATATAGAAATTCATAAAAAAAGAACATGCATTTAAATAAGTCTTTTACAAAATCTGTGAATATCCATAAATATTAATTAAAGTTTAACTATAACTGTTGATTTCAAATAAAGTTAGATATTTTACCATTAAAAGTAATGGCAAGAATTGCAGCTAATTTTGCAACAACAGAATATATCAATATTGAGTATAATCTATATAATAGTGCCTACTAAAATTTTCTATAATCTCATGATTTTGAGCTTCAAACCTGACTTCAGTAATTCAAACTTGTACTTCAATTGTTAAAAGAAGAGGCAAAAATCTTTCAGAGTCTTGTATGTCAGACTTGCAGAGAGGGGCACCATGCAAACTAGTTTACTTAGACAACGGAAAAATAATACACAGTTCACAACAACAAGGAATGTTGTAAAATGACCCTTCCCCTCCTGAGCAATTTGGTCAGGTTTCTTATTTAAATCAATTTTCTTGTGTATATTTGATATTTACAACATGAAGTTATGGAGTACCTATATGTGGTAAAATCATTACTATAGTGTCCAGGTGCAGTGGCTCATGCCTGTAATCTCAGCATTTTGGGAGGCCAAGGTGTTAGGATCACCTGCAACCAGCCTGGGCAACATAACAAGACCCCATCTCTATGGAGAAAAAAAAAAATGAGGTGAAAAGATCTGAGTCCAGGAGTTTGAGGCTGCAGTAAACTGTGATTGCCACTGTAATCCAGCCTGGGCAACAGAGCAAGACCTTGTCTCTCTAAAAGAAAAAAAAAAAGATTACTATAGTGAAGCATATTAACATATTTATCATCTCACATAGTTACTTTTGTGTGTGTGTGACAGGAGCAGCTAAAAATCTATTTATATTTACAAAAGTCTTTAATACAGTACAATTTGATTAAACAAGGTCTGTGATTAAGAAGAGGTTTGCTATCACTGCAAGAAAGAAAAAAATCTCGCATTTTACTTGAGGGCGCGTCCAAAGCACCGTCTCTAAGAATTTGGGAGTGGTAAACATGGAGTGTGAATGCTTGCTTTCTACCATAGGAATTCTGAAGGCTAGATTTGAGGATTTTGGCTGAGAGGACCTTTGGTAGCCCAGCACACAAAGAGTTTAGTAATGATATGTGATTTGCCATGGGTCAAGGAGTTATCTTGAAATGTATTCAGTCCTCCTAGAGAAAACAAGGGAAGCCTTCATACTGATGCTCTGACTGCATGCAAGGATTCTAGTAAGAACATTTTATAATAGTATGGAAAACAAAATCACGGGAATTGGAACTGTAATAATGTCTTTTTGAATAGCATGAAACAGCCAGGTTTGACATATAATTCTGATCTACAGCTATCTGTATTTTCTGACTGATAGATAATGAAGAAAAAGTAAGAAAGGTAAAATTAGGTTATTTCTGGATTTTGTACTTGGGCAAGAGGATTCTCATGATGCTGTGATGTCATTGATTGAGAAACTGATTTGAGGTGAAACAGACTTGTAAAGAATAAAAAATAAATTTATCTTTAGAAATGTTTAATTTATGTTATGGTGGTTATTTCTAATAGAATTTAGGGAAAATTGCATATGTACATGACAGTAACAGGCGGCAGCCAAATGCCTAGGAAGGTAGCGGCAGGTTCCCAATGAAACCTCACCTCTAAGCCAAAGACCATGTAATGCCTGAAAGCCAAACTACTAGTTAAATTTTTAGACCAGGCTGAGAACTTGTCTTCCTATTTGGCATGCTTCCCTCACCCTTCACTTATTTTACAGATACCTACCCTTTACTATTTGGTTTTCTACACTTTCATGCCCAACTTTGAGTGGTGTCTTCACTTTAACCTTTTTTGCATACTCACAAACCAATCAGCATGCACTCCCCTTCCTGTGCCTGTAAAGACCCCAGACTCAGTCAGTAGAAGAAGGGATGGCCTGACTTTGGGAAGGAGATGGTTTGACTTCAGGGAAGAGAGACAGCCTGACTTCAGGGAAGTGACAACCTGACTTCAGCGAAGAGAAACTGCTCTTCCCATCCTCTCTCCAGCTCCCCGCTCTGCTGAGAGCTGTTTTCGTTGCTCAATAAAATTCTCCACCTTCACCATGCTTCAGCAGTCCGTGTGAACTCACTCTCGGATGCTGGACAAGAGCTCTGGACCCACCAAGTGCAGGTACCCAGAAAGGTTGTCACACTGACCCTTTGCCCTCTCTGGTGTAGGGCAGCCACTCCATGCTACAAGGCAAGGGGCCAACTGAGCTGTTAACCCACCACCATCAATAGATGGGGAAACTAAAAGAGCACGTAACACCTACTCTGGGGTTTGGGGTCACAGGCACCCTCACCAGGGCACTGCTGCATTCCCCAGGAGGTAACTCATCTGGTCTGTCCATGGGCCGCGCATGGAGTCTGCTCCTTTGTTGACACCCAAAGCAGCCAGCTCAATACCACACCCTCTCACTCATGTGCTCCCTCCCACAAGGAGTTGAGCATAGCAGGCTGAGTCGGGGGACACTCCTGCCGTCAGTCCAGTGAAGGGGTAAAGAAAAATCCTGCATCACATGCATGGTCTAGTTCATATCTCTCTCTATCTCCATCTCCATCTTCATCCAAATTTGTATCCATACCTACAATATCTAGCTTTTTGTTTATTTTATTGATTGTTGAAAATTTAAGTTTTAGTTCAGATGACACCCTGAGATTGTGTCAGGGTAGTTAGAACATATATAATTCTAGTGGTGGAAGAAATAATTACGTCTCCTCCTTATGTCAAATAGTTTCCTGATGTTTTGCTGATGCTTTGAATTCCATAATTACGTATAATGTTCAAATCAGATGCTCCTAGATAAAGATGACTGACAACTGAGCAGTTGAACTGTTAAACCTGGGTAAAAGGGCAGCATAGATCAAAGTCAGAAATTTGCCTAAACAGTCCTCCAAATTTTTTTTTGAAAGAATAAATATCTTAATAACATTTTATGTCACAGTAAGCTGAAATATGTGTTAATGCGTCTTCCTTAATATAACCTAAAGACCAGATCATTTATTCAATAATTCTCTGCACATATAGGTATTTAGAGGTAGGCATAAACATAATATCTAGGTTTTGTTTATTTCTAATCTAAATAATTTTTCTAATTCTTGACTCTGACTTTAGTATTACCAGTCTTTCATGTAGATTTATAGCCAATTATATTTAACATGCATTATTTTATCTAGAAAACAGCATAAATGGTGACAAACACATTTTTTCCTTGATTTTATGGCTTAAATCAGCCTGTGTAATAATTTTATAAGCCTACCAACAACATGCAAGAATACCTTGAGATACATTAGAGATATTAAACCAAGTTTATCAAAGCATCTTGGAGCTGACTCTGATATCCATCTACATATATTATGCAATTCTTCTCAAATATCATTACATCACATCAATCAGTAATACAAATAATACCAGGAAACAGAAATCTAGTTCAAATGACCAAGGCGACTGGAAACTTTATTTGTAGAAAAAATGAATGTAGGAAGCATGTTGCAAATTATACAAAACTATTGCTAAAAATAATATCATTAATACCAAAAATACTTCTCCAATATCTCTACCCTCACTAGCATTTGCTTGTTTACTTTCTTTGAAACCATAGATCTTGTTGTAGGCAATTTCTTATACAAAACGATTGAACACATTTTCGATGTCCACAATTTTAGCTCTACATATTCTTTCAATTTAGCAAAATCTAAGAATCCATCTTCACTTGAAAGATTAAACTGCAGGAACTACAAGTATTTTACATTTCAAAGTTTTTTTATTGTCCGTAAGATTTACAAATCTATTGAGTTGGCAGAAATTATCAATTTGATTAAGCTATTTAAGTTTAATAATAATTATTATTAGTTTTGCTATGTGTTATTCATGTATTCATGCAGAAAATACTGATTCAGCACCTATCACAAGTTTGCGTAATCTACTGTGCACAGGATGGGATAATTATGGCAAGACAGATGAATATTCTACCATCCCTGAGCTTAAATTCTAATGAAGTTAGACAATGAATCATATTAAATTTGAAGCATACTTTGACAAAGGAAGAACAGAGTATATTAGAATAAGCAATAGTAAAGAAAAACACTATAATCTATGGGATGAAAAAATATGGGACAGATACTATTTAAGCTGAAATTAAGAAGATGAATAGATGTTGATAAAAAATGCTGGTACTGATGATGTTAGAAAATGAGGTGATATGAGAGGTTAAAAAATTGGAGTATGTTCCTGGGACAGGGATCCAATTCCTAAAGGAAATGACACCTATTCCAGTTATTATGCCTGCATACAAATTACAACATTTAATGGCATAGATAGCCATTTGCTACACTCAGATTTTGTGGATCCGAAAAATATTTGGCTTACGTGTGTGGCAATTGATGCTGGCTGGTGACTTTGTACTTCAGTTCCTCTCTATGTGGGAAACTCTATTTTCTTTTTACATGGACTCTTTTGGGCTTCCTCAAAGCATGGTGCTACCTTCTACAGATGAACACATTGACAGAGCTAGAGCTAGAGCTAGAGATGAGGAGAAAGAGAGAAAGAGACATAGAGGAAACAGTGATGGGCAGAGGGAGAGACAGAAAGACTGAGATGAGAGAGAGAGAGAGGAAGAGACATAAAGAGACAGAGAGCGAGATGTGGAAACTCTTTCTTTTTATGACTAAGCCTTAGAAGAAATCTAGGATCATTTCTAACATACTCTACTGGTTACAGAAAGTGCAGGTTGTCACTCAGATGCCAATAGAGGTAACAGAAACTGTCCCTCTCAACCACAGGAAAGCCAGTCATATATGTAACAGTCTTCTTTGGAAAATGCAGTTTTCCATAGTCCACCTGAGTAGTTCAAAATGTTTAGAATTACTAAAGCATGGTGTGAAAGAGGGAGGGAATTCAGTGATTTACAAGATATGTGGAAACATAGTTTTATTCGAAGGAGTCTGGCAAGATGTTGATGGGTTTTCATGTAGGAAAATGACTTCAGCAGATTAATGTGTTACAAAGATCTCTTCATGTGATTACTTTGTTAAAAGGGAGCAAGTCTAAATATGCAGAGTATTGCGGTTGCTTATTTGAAAAACTTGTGTAAGTTAGGACAAAATCAGAGCACTGAGAAATAAAACAGAACATACTTTTAGCACTTAAAATGGGAAGGGGGTGTGATTAATTAGTCATAAGGAGTTAGGCAGAAAAAAGAATCTAAATGGTCAACATATTTCTGGCTTAACCAACTTGGTGAATGGTGCTACCATATAAAGAAAGCAAAAGAGGAGTATATTTAAAGGAAAAATTGTGAGTTGGTGATGTACATCCTTGGTTTTAAGTAGAGATTTTGAGTAAGAAATGGAATACTTTGGAAGTCATAAGACAAGATAAAACTGGAAATATAGATGTGAGGAATTTTCAATATACAGAGAGCAATTGAAATCATAGGTGCTTAAGAGATGGATTTATAGTAGTACATAAACGTGGAAGAAAACCAAGTCTGTGAATGGTCCTGTGACACACTGACATTTAAAGGCTAAGAGTGATAGCAAACATGTATTGGAATTGTTATTTACTATGTTCCAGTCGGTTTCTAATTGTTTTACAATTTTGGTCGTGTGTGCTCTTACAACAATCACATGAAGTAAGTGTTATTGTTATTTTTTAATGAATAAGAAACAGAATTGAGACAAGCTAAGAGATTGTACATGAATTCCAACTTGGACATTTAAGTCCAAAGCCTATGCTTTTCTTGACCACTGTGATTTGCTGCTCAGAAAATTAATTTAATGAGAAGAAATGGAAAGAATGAATAGGACAGGTGCCAGAGTGACAGAAAGAGAACCAGTACTGAACAGAGTCATCAACATGATAGAGAAAGAGCATTTCAAAAAAGTAATAATGTGTTAATAGTTTCAAATATTTTAAAGTCTTCAGGTGATTTGGTAAGTTTGGGGAAGATAAACTACAACTGAGAAAATAAAATCCAATTTTATTAAAATTGCAAGATATTAATATTATTTTAGAGATACAAATATATTTAACTTAAATTATTTGACCACATATTTCATCCTCAAAATTGGAAGTAGCTATTTATTTCACACCATAAATCAAATATTTTCAAAAATATCACTTATTTAAAAGTTTAGATCAAACAATAAATTCAAATGACTGAGGGTATTGGAGCAACATCTTTTAGTATTTATTTGAGTTCATATATTAATTTGAACATTTTAGGGAGATTTGTTCCCTCTGCTAAGTTACGTTGACCTGTTAGTTTAAATTAAAAAACACATTAAATTACTCGCCAAAGCACAAAATTGAAGAGGTCCTGTCAGCGTGTCTTCAGCATCAGAACTTCACACTAACAGTGGTTCCCACCTCCAGCTACTTCCATTACTCCTAAAACCAGCCTTCATGTACACTTGCTGAGGTGCACAAGGTGGATGGACTACACCTACTTTTCAAAACCTAAATTCTATCTGCATGTTTTTCTTCTTAAGATGTTCCAGATCTTTTCAATCTCCATTTCTGAACCTTTTTTATGGTAATAAGCCTACATTTTTCATACAGGGTACCACTGCAGCATTTTAGCATTTAGCATTTAGCATTTAGCATTTAGCATTTAGCATTCTGCTCATCTAACCGTCATGAAGAGGCTAGAGTTGGGTGCCACGCTGGCAAAGCTCCATGCCTAGTCACTTACACAGTATTCAAAATGTGTATTCATGGATGCAGATACTCTGATCCTAGCAAATATTGATGATCTTTTTGAGCAAGAAAATTTGTCCTGTAGAAAACTTATTGAATATAGAAAACTGATGGACATCTTCAGACACTAAGACCAGGAAATAACATGGGTTAATGCTATTTGTTGATACATTTATGGATCACTCAGCATAATTAAAGCATATGCATAAGGTAAAGCATAATTCTGCTTTACCTGAAAGCAGAATTGTAATCACTCACTCTGGCAGCACAGGGTGATTCTAAAATACAGGTCTAGTGAAAGGTACGTACGACCAGCAAGCGAGCAAGGGACAGATGCCATGTCCTCTTCTGAAGGGAGTGACTGATTTGGAACCAGGGTCTGCAGATTTTAAAAACTGATATAATCACTTTAACAGCTTAATAATGAGTTGCCTTTACTATGTATGTTGACAATCAGCAAAAGTGAGAATTTCTAAAATGTGCTAAAGAGAATTAAAAAGCAGAACACTGTCCATATAACAGAATTGCCGCTTCACAACTTTTGCCCAGTTCTCACCTGTTGTCCTGTGAAAACCTCTCATCTCATGAGTTTTAATGAAAGTCTCTTGAAGACATAACAGACTTTTCTCAACCTAGCTGTAGGTACTAAGTATTAGGAACATGTGTCTACAGGAAATGGCAGTGTTTCTACTGGAGGTAAGGGTCACGTGTCCTCTTGATGTCAAAGGAATCTTGTCCCATATAATCAGCCTGGCCCTATTCCCACCACTCCTTCTGTTCTTCCAAGGATACAAAAAGCTGTGCCATAGCTGGAATCTCCCCAAGGGACAGATATGATATGCCTCCTGAGATATCTTCCACATTTACATATGAGCAGGTGTCTTTGACAAGGTCAAATTGTTGAAGCAGAGGTAAAACATTCATGGTAAAGATGCTCCACCACAGGATGAGAAATGCTGAATGAGTCACATTGGGATCATGGGACTCATTTTTGACTTTTTTTGTTTTGGGATCATAACTATAAGTCTATGATTTGGCTCATTCTAGGAAATGCGCAACTTTGGCACTTGCACCAAACACTTTAAATGCTGGGAGGTAGGAGTATATAGAGATGTCACTTAGGTTATAAATGAACAGCAGGTGTTTTCTGATGTCTGTTGTTGCCCAGATGCTTTAAAAATGTGTTCAGTAAGCTTTGGTCTCCACTGTCAAAACTACCTTGCTCAGAAGCAAGATGCGACAGCTGATTATATGTTTCAACCGAAGGCTGATAAACAAAGATTCCGGAATTGAAGCAGTTAGGCCACCCTTGGTTGGGTGCTGCTGACAATTCTTCTTGCTCAAAAAGATCATCAATATTTGCTAGGATCAGAGTATCTGCATCCATGAATACACATTTTGAATACTGTGTAAGTGACTAGGCATGGAGCTTTGCCAGCATGGCACCCAACTCTGGCCTCTTCGTTATGATTAGATGAGCAGAATCACTGCTGTCCAAGACATTTACCATGATGACTTCATTAAAGACTCTCTCTAAAACTTTTCTCATGGAGTTTGAGACTTGCGGGGTGGCGAACACAACCAGCCTTCTGGTGGTCCTGTGCTGTTTTAGAGGTGAGCCCCGGACCGAGGCAGCCCTTTGGTGTAGGCATAGTTTGTGGTCAGTGTTACAAAGGCCTGATCTGTCATGGTGCTGCCCAGGGGTGCGGGTGGCTGGGGCAGCTGCAGGTCGATGGCTCAGAGAAGCCTGTGCCTGGAGGTAGCAGGACCAGCGAGGGGGCGTGAATCTATTCCATCAACCTTTACTATGGATGTTGACAATCAGCAAAAGTGAGGATTTCTAAAATGTGCTAAAGAGAATTAAAAAGCTGAACACTGTCCATATAACAGAATTGCTGCTTCACAACTTTTGCCCAGTTCTCACCTGTTGTCCTGTGAAAACCTGTCATCTAATGAGTTACTAACTGCTTCTTGCAGTAATTTCTTGGTCACTCCTATTTCCTTTCTTTTTGCTTTTTCCGCCTTCTGTGTAATCTGTTATTTCTACCACATACTCGCTTTTTAAACATCTAATGTTTCTGTGTTACTGACTGGACCCTAGTAGTAAATATTGAACAATGCTTGCTGATTTGTTTTTCTGTGGTCTCTTCAAGGATTCCCCACAATCCAACAATAAAGACTTCATGTTTCATAAATGTTTCAGAAGTAATGCCTAGAAGTCTTAAAAATGTTTGGTCAAAATTAAAGAAGATATTTTGTTAAAATATCTAGACATATTATTGCCATGTATTATAAAAATGGTGATTTAACTTTTAATTTAAAATTATTATATTTATTTCCTGGATATGCCTAAGTGGATCTTTAGTCATATATAGTTATTTCCTGATTGCTGCTTTAAAGAAGTTGCCCCGAATTGAATGAGTAAACTAAAATGACAGTAAATCCTATGGTAATCTTATCATATAAAGAAGCTAAATAGTCTATCACCACCTTACTAACTTCTAAGGAATTATTTTCTTGAAGATTTGTTGAAAGACTTTTAGCACTTTTCTAACAATTTAACATTATGCCATGTTGGAAACACTTTATAGAAAGGCAAACGATTAAATATTAAAGTTACTTATATATACTTACAATTTGCTCAGTTTACTACTTGTGATAACCAAATTGTATGTAATTTTACTCCTTATAAATACAATAGTGCACTTTATTATTTAGGCCAGTAACGTCTCACATTGATTTTTTTCTGACCACAAACATGTCATTGACTAATATTCATGGGTGTGGTGGATCCTTTGGAAAAGAAAACTAACTAGAAAACATTTCTTGAAGACAAGATACTTCTGAAGTAATGTACTGCAGAATTATTGAAATAATCTTTGGAACTGGGAAGTTATATTGAGATGCTATTTTGATACTGATAGCATGTAAAATATATTAAATTTGCACTGACATTTTAAAAAAGAATGGAAAGGATGAACTTCCTATTATCTGAACTGAAGTGCTTTTATGATATAATACTCTTTTTCTAAACTATGATTAAAACTGCACTTCAAAAGCCAAATCTTTTCAAAGAAACTCTAAATTACCAAGAATTTGAAAATCTTATCCAATGGTCTTATGAAAAATTCTCTTGACCTTTGGTTTGACATTGAAGAGCATTCTTATTTTCTAAAAGCTTCTTTTGCTGTATTATTTTCATGACAACAAATTCATAAGGAAAAAATCGAACAGAAAATATTTGCTCCATGTAATACGAAAGTAAAAATTTTTGTGTTTGTGTATGTATAAATGAAATTGTGCATGTGTATATTTTCAGGTAATGTCATTGAGAATACATTGTATAATTAGTATCCAAAATATTTAAATCAAAAACTCCTAATTTGCCTTGCTTTGCACAGTATATATTAGAAGTAAATTTCTCAGACCATGGTTTTCTGTAAATGAGTAAATTATGGATACTTGCACATGTTAGTAGAAGAATTAGTATGATTACTTTATGCTAAAAGAAAAATATAGAATTTAAGATATGAGCTTTGTAATTATATTAACAGAGCAAACTTTGCAATGGGTTGTTTAATTTGTAGAAGACATGCATTGCATCTGGTGAGCATTGGAATCTGAAGACCTCTGATCTGGTGACAAAGAATTAAGACTTGGGGGGGGCATTTCTATTTAAGCATAATGTATTGTCTATGTTAACTTGTCTTCTTATTTTGTAACCCAACTGAAATTAAGTAATAATAAAAACAAAGTCAGTGGTGGGAGGAACTTCACCAGAAGAAAGCTTCAAAGAGTTATTTTAGATGCAAATTTGAAAAGGGAGAGTTGATTTTCATGCAGAACAGGATAGTAATGAGAATAGAAATAATTACTTCATATAGCCCTTGAGAGTCTCAGAATTTAGATAAATTTGGAATGATGCATGAAGATAAAAGCAGGTGGGTTGTTAAAAACCATTGATTGACCTTCGCCTCTGCCAGATGGGATACTGATCATTTATTTTGTGGAAAATGTAACAAAAGGTGCCCTGGGTTCCAGAACAAGTACAATAGAAGAGGCCTGGGAGAGGAGGCACAACGGCCCAAGCTTTGTTTGCCATTTCGTTTCCAACTCATTATTTTGTATGAGCTCTGTAAAAGGAAAAGATTGCCATCTAACCCTAGAGTATATGCCCAGTCTTCCTGGAGCAAGAAAGGGTTGCAGGGAACCACTGTGCTAGGAAAAATAGAAGACAGCAGTAAGAGATATTTTTATATCTGCCACTTTTTATTACTAGAAATAATTTATACAATGGCTTGCTGTTTTACACTTTTCATCATGAAGGCAGCAAGGCCAGTCCAGCTTTCGGAGAGAATATTTTGTATGAAAATATAGCTAATATTGATCTTGATAGAAAATGGGTTGAGCATGCATACTTAATAGTGATCTCAGACAGCCTCTCAGTGTTCCAACCCCTGAGGATTAGGTGTTCAATACTTAGGGAGACAGTTCTTTAAAAGAGCATTGTCAGGGTAAATATGGAGAGTTTAACACTTGAAGATCTCTTAAATGAACTCTGTTACCTGCATTTTTCTAAAATTATCTACAAGAACATAATCTAGTAGAGTGACAGCCTTGGCATTATTTCCATCTCGTGTTATCACTTGCTGATGAATTTTGCCTGGGGATCTAGAGCTTACAGAGAAAATAAATTGAACACATAGATTTTCAATCACTGTAAAGAAAAATAATAAACTGAAAAACATGTATATGCTGATTACTCTCTGTCAACCCCCTCTTCATTCTTCCTCCCTTTTTCCCCTCCCTGTACCCTAAAACAGTGGTCCTCAACATTTTTGCCACCACGGATTGGTTTTGTGGGAGACAATTTTTCCTTGGATGGAGGGGGGGATGGTGTCAGGATGATTTAAGCACATTACATGTATCACGCACTTTATTTCTATTATTATTACATTGTAATATATAATGAAGTAATTATATGGTCATCATAATGTAGAATCAGTGGAAGCCTGAGTTTGTTTTTCTGCAACCAGATGGTCCCATCTGGAGGTGATGGGAGACAGTGACAGGTCATCAGGCATTGGGTTCTCATAAGGCATGCACAACCTGGATCCCCACAGTTCACATCAGGGTTCATGCTCCTATGAGAATCTAATGCCTCTGCTGATCTGACAGGAAGTGAGCTCAAGTGGTAATGCTAGTGATGGGGAGCGGCTCTAAATATAGATGAGGTTTTCATGGCTGGCTTGCCCACGGCTCACCTCCTGCTGTGCGGCCCAGTTTCTAACAGGCCATATAGTGTGGCCTGTGAGTAGCGGTCCATGGCCTGTGAGTTGGGGACTCTGTCCTAAAAAATCAAGACCTTACATTGCATTCTCATAATGTTTTACCATCAGGTTTTGAATTAGGTTCTGCTAGGGAGATACAGATTTCTTATGCTTTTCAGTATAATAAAGATAGTGTTTACTCTAGGACAAGAGACAGACAAGTTTATTTTCCATTATAAAAGTTTTTGACTTGCTAAACTCAGGCTACTTCTTTAATTCAGCATATTGTATGTAGAGTGCTGAATGTTGTCTAGTAGATTCTCTGCAATAATCTGATTTTGTATACAGGTGTACAATTAATATCTTTGTATAAGCTAGACTATTTATAGCTCTATGGAGGGAGAAATAAAGCAATAGAAAATAAAACCTATGCAAATGTTTGTTGATTATTGCAAAGCAAATAATTTCTGTTTATAGCAATGTGAATAAAACTTTAGAAAACATATATCTCTTTAAGTCAAATTCTCATTTAAGCCTGTTTTAATATATTATTGGCATCCTGTTTATTTAATGAGTTAAATAAAACCTTTGATGCAGTAATTTTGTGTTTATATGTTTTTAGTGGAAACATGCTGTAGAAACTCTCAAGGCATAGTAATTAGATAAGGATTAATAAAGAAAATGACAAAGTATTTAATGAGAAATGAACTCCAAATTAAAGACTGATTCAGATCCCCCAAAAATATGTTTGACCTGATTGGAATAAATCCTACAGGTTCAGAAAACTCTGTGTTAAGTTTAAAGAATACTGAGATTTCTGTCATATTTCTTGCCTAAAAGGAAATGAGATTAATAAGAAGGGATAAAAATGTTAATAATAAAAGAGAAAATGATAAATGGAATGGGAGAATTGTTACTATTTATTACACTTATGTGTTACAAATGTGTTGTAAAATTCTGTTTCATTCTGTTTTGTGCTGCTGTAACAAAGTATCTGAGACTGAGTTATTTATTTTAAAGAGAAATTTATTGTTTTTATAAGAAGAAAATTTCTAGTAATAACATCGCTTGACATACCTGGCAGTTACATGCACTTTGGTATACAGGTCTAATTTCCATGCCCTAGGCATTCTCCTCTATCCACTTTACTATCTTATTACAACTCAGACAAGATAAACAGATACCACTACCTTTGTTTTGAAGATGAGAACTCACAGTTTGAAAAATTATTTATCTGTGAGAATCAATCAGGAAATTAATGAACAGTTTAATTGCAATCTCCAGTGTTATGTTTTGTTTTGTCTTTTAGTATTGTGTCACTTTCCCATGTGCCCTTTGTCTGTTATGGTAACCTGCATTTAAAGGGCACTCAATTTTTACATTTTGAGTTATTAGTGTTAAACAAATGCTTAAATTTTCTCTTTTACAACAAATAAACTTGCTGAATATATAACAAAGGCATTTAGTAATATTTGAGAATTGTTATGTAACTATAATAACCAACTATAAAATAATAGCAATAAATGGAACTGATGTTTAGTTTAGAGTGTAAAAATTTCAAAATTATTTACATGTAGTAAACAAGAAACATCAAGAAGCAGAAGCAGATGGTATATTCTGATTTCTTTGTGGTCCGAGATTTAGATCCTCTCTCTGTCTCTCTCTCCATATTTATATACTTAGCATCTGTCATGCAATAGAGCAAATTTTTTAAGTGCAGAATTTTTTCATGAGAACTAAAATATCTGAAGAAAAATTGATAGCTGTTTTGTCAAAGACTTTACAACTGCCTACTCAGATATCAGCAGTGCATTTTAGAGCTCACATAGGACAGAAGGATAAAGTTTCTAAAGGGAGTAATTTTCCTGATAGAACTGCAAAAGCTATTAAAACATGACAGACGCCAAATTTAGAAACTTCATTTTAAATACAAAAAAAAAATTGTATTCATTTTCAAATATATGTTTCACAACAGAAAATAGAGAAATGGATTATATAGGATGCTAATAGAAATTTGACTGGACGATGGCAGTTACCTAACACAATTTTTATTGTATCATAGTTTATTTGGTTACTGATGCTGTGTCATCAACAAAGTTATCTGAATTAAAAAGCGATTTCAAAATTACCAGACTATTATTATGCTTATGTAGAGGCCAAGGAGAACTCTTGGCCCTCTGAAATTTCACTGAAAATTCAGCTTGGGAAAGACAGATTAATAGGAGAAAAAGCATACAATTTTATTTAACACGTATACATGAGAGCCTTCAGATTGTAGGCCCAAAGATACTGGGGAAATTGTCCATCTGTATGCTCATGTTCAATAAAGTATGGATAGACGTGGAGAAATGTGATTGGACAAAAGTGTCTAATCCAATGTTAATAGACTGAGTGGAGAAACCCAGAGAGACCTGTCTATCTAGATTTGTCTTTACTCCTCTGAACATGCATAATATAGTTTGGCTGTGTCCCTGCTCAAATCTAAGCCTGAATTGTAACCCCCACAATTCCCATGTGTTGTGGGGGGTAATTGAATCATGGGTATGGGTCTTTCTTATGCTTTTCTCACAATAGTGAATAAGTCTCATGAGATCTGATGGCTTTATTCAGTAAATGTAGTATTGTGTACTCTAAGTCTCATGTTTTTATTTAGTGAATGTACTATTGTGTACTCTAAGTCTTATGTTTTTATTCAGCAGATGTACTATTGTATACTCTAAGTTTTATTTTTTATTCAGCAAATGTACTATTGTGTACTCTAAGTCTTATGCTTTTATTTAGTAAATGTAAGATCGGGTGGTTTTAAAAAGAGGAGTCACCCTGCACAAACTCTTTCTTTGCCTCCTGCCATCCATGTAAGATGTGACTTGCTCTTCCTTCCCTTCCACCATAATTGTGAGGCCTTCCCAGTCATGTGAAACGGTTAAGTCCACTTAACCTCTTTTTGTTTCTAATTGCCCAGTTTCAGGTATGTCTTTGTCAGCAGCATGAAAATGGACTAATACAGTACCCAGGAAAACATAGCCCTGTCACAGGCTCTTTGTTCCTTTTCTTTTATGTGGATGAAATCTAAGGCACTGTGAGATGATAAGCATTGTAGTTGAGTTCCTCCTTTAGGTTCTGTATATGAAAAAACTACTGATGCCAGCTGTTCTAAAGGGCCTAGTAGGAAGCTGACCCATGGAAGAATGTGATTTCCACACCTTGCTAATTTTTTTTTTTTTTTTTTTGAGATGGAGTCTCGCTCTGTTGCCCAGGCTGGAGTGCAGTGGCACGATCTTGGCTCACTGCAACCTCCGCCCCTCCAGGTTTAAACAATTCTCTGCCTCAGCCTCCAGAGTAGCTGGGATTACAGGTGTGTGCCACCACACCCGGCTAATTTTTTTGTATTTTTAGTAGAGATGGGGTTTCACCATCTTGGCCAGGCTGGTCTTGAACTCCTGACCTCGTGATCCACCCGCCTTGGCCTCCCAAAGTGCTGGGATTACAGGCATGAGCCACCACGCCCAGCCTACACCCTGCTAATTTTACCCCTTCTGGGTGTGGGCAGGGCCTTCTCTGGAATGAGGATCTCATGACCTACAGTCAAGCAAGGTAGGTCAGATAATATTTTTATAGCCAGTTTTTAACACAGGTTTAATGGACTTACAGTTTCACATGGCTAGGGAGGCCTCACAATCATGGAAGAAAGGAAGGAGGAGCAAGTCACATTTTATGTGGATGTTGGCAGGCAAAGAGAGAGTTTGTGCAGGTGACCTCCTCTTTTTAAAACAATCAAATCTCTTGAAACTTATTCACTATTGCAAGAACAGCGCAAGAAAGACCTGCCCCAACCCCCATGATTCAATTACCTCCTACTGTGTTCCTCCCAGGACATGTAGGAATTATGAGATTTACTATTCAAAATGAGATTTGAGTGGGGACATAGCCAAACCATGTCAGGTACTAATTACTGATCAACCTTAAGCAAGTGGGCCAAAGGGCAAGTTGGCTTAAGGATTGTTGCTGATTACCCTGCAAACCCACTTAAATTTTATTTTATTGACCCTTAATTCATTTTAAAAAAATTTCTTTGGGACAGTTTTAACCTCTTTCTGAGAAAACAGAGCACATGATTACTCCCTCACCAAACATGGCTGCCTAATTCTGTTGATCTTTGAAAACCCCAGGTAGCCTTGGTGATATAGTTTGGATCTGTGTCCCCACTCAAATCTTGTCTAATTGTAATCCCCAGTGTTGAAGGTGTGTCGTGATGGGAGGTGCTTGGATCATGGGGGTAGAATTTATTTATTTATGTATTTATGTATGTATGTATGTATGTATTTATTTATTTATTTATTTATTTTACTATAAGTTCCAGGGAGGTGCTTGGATCATGGAGGTGGAGTTATTTTTTATTGGTTTGTTTGTTTGTTTGTTTGTTTATTTATTTATTTATTTACTTTACTGTAAGTTCCAGGATATATGTGCAGAATGTGCAGGTTTGTTACATAGATATACATGTGCTATTGTGGTTTTCTGCACCTATCAATCTGTCACCTAAGTTTTAAGCCCCATATGCACTAGCTATTTGTTCTGATGCTCTTTCTTCCCTGCCACCCCCGATAGACCCTGATGTGTGTTGTTCCCTTGCCTGTGTCCACGTGTTCTCATTGTTCAATTTTCACTTATGAATGAGAACATGTAGCGTTTTGTTTTCTGTTCTTGTGTTAGTTTGCTGAGGATGATGGCTACCAGCTTCATCCATGTTCCTGCAAATAACATGATCTCATATATTTTTATGGCTGCATAGTATTCCATAGTGTATATACACCGCATTTCCTTGATCCAGTTTATCATTGATGACCATTTGTGGTGACTCCATGTTTTGCTATTGTGAAGAGTGCTGCAATAAACATGCATGTGCATATATCTTTATAATAGAATAATTTATATTTTGGGGGATATATACCCAGGAATGAGATTGCTGGGTCAAATGGTATTACTGGTTATAAATTCTTGAGGAATTGTCACACCACTTTCCACAATGGTTGAACTAATTTATATTCCCACCAACAGTGTAAAAGCATTCTTATTTCTCTCAGCCTCTCCAGTATCTGTTGTTGCTTGACTTTTCCATAATTGCCATTCTAAATGGCATGAGATGGTATCTCATTGTGGTTTTGATTTACATTTCTCTAATGATCAGTGATGATGAGCTTTTTTTTCATATGTTTGTTGGCCACATAAATGTCTTCTTTTGAGAAGTGTCTGTTCACATCCTTTGCCTGTTTCTTGATGGTGTTGATTGTTTTTTGTAAATTTGTTTAAGTTCCTTGTAAATTCTGGATAGTAGACTTTGGTCAGATGGATAAATTGCAAAAATTTTCGCCCATTCTGTCGGTTGGCAGTTCAATCTGATGACAGTTTCTATGGCTGTGCAGAAGCTCTTTTGTTTAATGAGATCATATTTGTCAATCTTAGCTTTTGTTGTAATTGCTTTTGGTGATTTCCTTATTAATTCTTGACCCATGCCTATGTCTTGGGGTTTCTTCTAGGGTTTTTATGGTTTGGGGTTCTACATTTAATTCTTTAATCCATCTTGAGTTAATTTTTTTATAAGGTGTAACAAAGGAGTCCAATTTTAGTTTTCTGCATAACAGTTTTCCCAGAACTATTTATTAAATAAGGAATGCTTTCCACATTGCTTGTTTTTGTCAGAATTGTTGAAGATCAGATGGTTGTAGACGTGTGGTCTTATTTCTGAGGTCTCTATTCTGTTCCATTGGTCTATGTATCTGTTTTCATACCACTACCATGCTGTTTTGGTTACTGTAGGCTTATAGTATAGTTTGAAGTCAGGTAGTGTGATGACTCCAGCTTTGTTCTTTTTGCTTAGGAGCGTCTTGACTATGAGGGTTCATTTTTGGTTCCATATAAATTTTAACATATATTTTTCTAATTCTGTGAAGAATGCCAATGACAGTTTGATGGAAAAAGCATTGAATCTATAAATTACTGCGGGCACTCTGGCCATTTTCATGATATTGATTTTTAATATCCCTGAGGATGAAATAGTTTTCCATTAATTTGTTTCCTCTCTGAACAGTGCTTTGCAGTTCTTGAAGAGGTCCTTCACTTCCCTTGTTGGTTGTATTCCTAGGAATTTTATTATCTTTGTAGCAATTGTGGATGGGAGTTCATTCATGATTTGACTCTCCGCTTGCTTGTCTATTATTGGTTCATAGGAGTGCTTGTAATTTTTGCCCATTGATTGTGTATTCTGAGACTTTGCTGAAATTGCTTATCAGTTTAAAAAGTTTTTGGTCTGAGACAATGGAGTTTTCTAAATATAGGATCATGACAACTGCAAAGAGAGACAATTTGACTTCTTATCTTTCTATTTGAATACTCTTTATTTATTTCTCTTGCCTAATTGCCCTGGTCAGAACTTCTAATAGTATGCTGAATAGGAGTGATGAAAGAGATCATACTTGTCTTGTGCTGGTTGTCAAAGGAAATGCTTCCAGCTTTTGCCCATTCAGTATGATATTGTCTGTGAGTTTATTATAAATAGCTCTTATTATTTTTAGATATGTTATATCAATACTTAGTTTATTGAGCGTTTTTAACATTAAGTGAGGTTGAATTTTATCAAAGGTCTTTTCTGCATCTATTGAGATAATCATCTGGTTTTTGTCATTGGTTCTGCTTATGGAATGAATTGCATTATTTTTTTGCATATGTTGAACAAGCCTTGCATCCCAGGGTTGAAGATGACTTGAATATGATGGATAAGCTTTTTGATGTGCTGCTTGATTTGGTTTGGGAATATTTTATTGCGGATTTTTTTTGTCAATGTTCATCAGGGATATTGGCCTAAAGTGTGTGTGTGTGTGTGTGTGTTTGTGTGTGTGTGTGTCTCTGCCCACTTTGGTATCAGGATGATGCTGGCCTCATAAAATGAGTTAGGGAGGACTCCCTCCTTTTCAGTTTTTTGGAATAGTTTCTGAAGAAATTGTACCATCTCCTTTTTGTACCTCTGGTAGAATTCAGCTATGAATATATCTGGTCCAGCGCTTTATTGGTTGGTATGCTATTTATTCCTGCCTCAATTTTAGAATTTGTTATTGATATATTCAGGAATTCATCTTCTTCCTGGTTTAGTCTTGGGAGGGTGTATGTATCTAGGAATTTATCAATTTCTTGTAGATTTTCTAGTTTATTTGGGTAGAGGTGTTTACAGCATTATCTGATGGTAGTTTGTATTTCTTTGGGGTCAGTGGTGATATCCCCTTTAACATTTTTTATTGTGTGTCTATTTGATCTTCTCCTTTTTCTTCTTTCTTCATCTAGCTAGTGGTCTATAAATTTTGTTAATCTTAAAAAAAAAAAAAAAAAACTCCTGAATTCATTGATCTTTTGGGAGGTTTTTCATGTTTCTGTCTCCATCAGTTCTGGTCTGATCTTAGTTATTTCTCGTCTTATGCTTTTGGAATTGTTCGCTCTTACTTCTCTAGGTCTTTTAATTGTGATGTTAGGGGGTTGATTTGAGATCTTTCTAGCTTTCTGATGTGAGAATTAGTGCTATAAATTTCCCTCTTATCCCTCTTATCACCGCTTTAGCTCTATCCCAGAGATTTTGGTACGTTGTCTTTTTGTTTTTATTTGTTTCAAAGAACTTCTTGATTTCTGCCTTAATTTTATCATTTACCCAGAAGTAATTCAGGAGCAGCTTGTTCAATTTCCATGTAGTTGTGTGGTTTTGAGTTAATTTCTTAATCCTGAGTTCTAATTTGATTGTTCTGTGGTCTGTGAGACTGTTTGTTATGATTTCAGTTCTTTGCATTTGCTGAGGAGTGTTTTCTTTCCATTTATGTGGTTGATTTTGGAATAAGTGCCATGTGACACAGAGAAGAATGTGTTTTCTGTTGTTTTGACGTAGAGAGTTCTGTAGCTATCTATAGGTCCATGTGATCCAGAGCTAAGTTCGAGTCCTGAATATCCTTGTTAATTTGCTCTCTCATTGATCTGTCTAATATTGACAGTAGGGTGTTAAAGTCTCCCACTATTATTTTGTGAGAGTCTAAGTCTCTTGTAGGTCTCTAAGAACTTGTTTTATGAATCTGTATGCTCCAGTGTTGGGTGCATATATATTTAAGATAGTTAGCTCTTCTTATTAAAATGATCCCTTTACCATTATGTTACACTCTTCTTTGTCTTTTTTGATCTTTGTTGGTTTAAAGTCCATTTTGTCAGAGACTAGGATTGCAAAGCCTGCTTTTTTCTGCTTTCAATTTGCTTGATAAAATTTCCTCCATCCCTTTATTTTGAGCCTATGTGTGTCTTTGCGTGTGAGATGGGTCTCTTGAAAACAGCACACTGGTGGGTCTTGACTATATCTAATTTGCCAGTGTGTGTCTTTTATTTGGGTCATTTAGCCCATTTAGATTTAAGGTTAATATTGTTATATGGGAATTTGATCCTGTCATCGTGATGCTAGTTGGCTATTTTGCACACTAGTTGATGCTGTTTCTTCATAGTGTCTTTATATTTTGGTGTGTTTTGCAGTGACTGGTACTGGTTTTTCCTTCCCATATTTAGTGCTTTCTTCAGGAATTATTGCAAGGTAGGCCTGTTGGTTATGAATTCCTGCAGCATTTACTTGTCTCAAAAAGATTTTATTTCTCCTTCACTTATGACTTAGTTTGACTGGATATGAAATTCTGGGTTGAAAAGTCTTTAAGAATGTTGAACATTGGCTTCCACTGTCTTCTGGCTTGTAGGGTTTCTTCTGAAAGATCTACTGTTAGTCTGATGGGCTTCCTTTTGTAGGTGATGCAGTCTTTTTCTCTGGCTGCCTCTAACATTTTTTTCCTCCATTTTGACCTTGGAGAATCTGATGATTATGAGTCTCGGGCTTGATCTTCTCATGGAATATCTTAGCGGGGTTCTCTAAATTTCCTGAATTTTAGTGTTATTCTCTCCTGCTAGGTTTGGGAAGTTCTCCTGGATAATATTCTGAAGTGCATTTTCTAACTTGTTTCCATTCTCCCTGTCTCTTTCAGGTACTCCAATCAGTCATAGGTTTGGTCTTTTTATGTAGTCCCATATTTCTCAGAGGTTTTGTTCACTCCTTTCCATTCTTTTTTTCTCTAATCTTGTCTGCCTGCCTCATTTCAGCAAGATAGTCTTCCATGTCTTATATTCTTTCTTCCACTTGATTGATTCAGATATTGATACTTGTGTATGCTTCATGAAGTTTTGATGCTGTGTTTTTCAGCTCCCTGAGGTCATTTATGTTTCTCTCTAAACTGGTTATTCTAGTTAGCAGGTCCTCTAACCTTTTATCAAGGTTCTTAGCTTCTTTGCATTGGGTTAGAACATACTCCTTTACTTCAGTGAAGTTCGTTATTACCTACCTCCTAAAACCTACTTCTGTTAATTTATCCATTTCATCCTCTATCCAGTTCTGTGCCCTTGTTGGAGAGGTGTTACAATCATTTGGAGAATAAGAAGCACTCTGGCCTTTTGGATTTTCAGTGGTTTTTTTTTTTCATTAATTCTGTCTCATCTTCATGGGTTTGTCTAGTTTTGATTTTTGAGGCTGCTGACCCTTGGATGAGGTCTTTGTGGGGACATTTTGTTGTTGTTGTTGCTTCCTGTTTGTTTATTTTTCTTCGAATAGTCAGGTCCCTCTTCTGCAGAACTGCTGCAGTTTGCTGGAGGTTTCCTTCATGTCCTACTCAACTGGTTTCCTCCTGCACCTGGAGATGTCAAGAACAGCAAAGATAGGTGCCTACTCCTTCCTCTGGGATCTCTTACCTCAAGGGACACCAACCTGATGCCAGTAAGAAAGCTTCTGTATAGGATGTCTGACAAGCCCTGTTGGAGGGTCTCACCTAGATGGGTGACATGGGAAGAAGGACCCATTTAATGAAACACTTTGGCTGTACTTCAGTGGAGGGGAATGCAACACTAAGGGGAACCCACTTGCCTTGGCTGCCTGGATTCCTCAGAGCTAGCAAGAGGAAAGACTAAGTCTGCTGGTTCACAGAGACTACAACCACACTTCCCCATAGGGGCTCAGGCCCAGGAAGATCAGAGTTCTGTCCCTGATTCCTTGGCTGGAGTTGGAATTCCTGCAAGGAGGCCCTACAGCGGCACTGTTGGCTTCTGCCCTTCCCACAAGGAACTCAGTTGGCTTAGACAGCAGGCAGCTACTGCAGTGGTGATGGCCATCCCTTCTGGGAACTCTGCCCGCAGCTACTGCAGTGGTGATGGCCATCCCTTCTGGGAACTCTGCCCGCTTAGGCCAATTCTAGCTGAGTGAGAATCTGCACAGCTCCATGGTTGAAACCCAAAGCACCAATAGCATAGGCTCATGAGTGTCTTCTTCTGATTCATGGGTTGCACAGTTCCTTGGGAAAAGCATAGGTTCCCAGGCTGGGTAGCACACTCACTTACCGCCTCCCTTGGCTGCAGACTGGGGCTCCCCTGCCCCGTGTGGCTCTCAGGTGGGCTGCTGCACTACACTGATCTTCTTTCCTCTCCCTGGGTTACACTAGCCACCTAGTCAGTCCTAATGACAGAACCTGGATACCTCCGTTGTTGGTGTAGGATTGGCACACTATTTTGGATCTTTACCATGGGATCCTCAGAGCACCACAGCTTCTAGTCAGCCATCTTGTCCCTGCCTTGGGGTGGAGTTTTCATGAATGATTTAGCACCTCCACCCCAGCAAAATGAGTGAGTTCTCATGAGATCTGGTTGTTTAAAAGTGTGTGGCACGTCCCCCATCTCTTTCTTTCTTCTGCTCTGCCCATGTAAGACGTGCCTGCTTCTTCTTCATCTTCTGCCATGATTATACGTTTCCTGAGGCCTCTCCAGAAGAAACTGCTATGCTTTCTGTGCAGTCTGTAGACTTGTGAGTCTCAATTATTTCTTTATAACAATGAGAGAATGGGCTGATACACTTGGGGAGTCCATTTTGTCTGCTGGCCAGGGGCATATTTTAACAACTTAAAAATTCTGATTATCCACAGAGTAAAAGTAGGAACCATCTCCATTGTTACACTTGATAATAAAGTAAAAGTAATTGATATGCATTAGGCACTCAAGCCCTAAATTTGATACAAAAATATTTGGTAACTGGTTTGATTGGAAGACTTCTGTGGAAAAAAAAAGACATAAATATGGGTAATAGACAAGTAGAAATCTGCTAATTAAGTGAAAGAAACAAAAATATTTTATCACGAAATACATTATTTTCTTGACATAGTTTAAGATAGTTATTCATATTGGCTGGAAATATAAGAATAGCTAAAAACCTGTATTTTGTGGGGTAGATTTGCATCTGTAGTGAAAATCTGATTGATGTAGCCAGGTATTCCTTTGAATTTAGGAATATTAACTGAGAGTCTCACACTTCTAAAGGTCTGAAAAACCATTGACCATCTATTGTCTCTGAGGGCTGCCACCAGAGAGGTTTCACTGACATTAAAAGACTAACTTTTCCAGCCAGGTCACATCTTTCTCCCCTTCCCATGAGGTAAACTCTCATCTTTCTGTAACCTCAAGATTGTATAAATTTCTGCATCCCCTTTGAGGGGTTGTGGTAATCATTCTGTGATCCCTCCCCACCTTGTCTTTATATGTCTTCCCTTTTATTAATCTGCCTTTTGTCAGTTGATTTTTCAGTGAACCATTAGATAGTTAAGGGGAGGTTTTCCTCTAGTCTCTACAATATATAGAGTATAAGACAGGTCTTATCTTGTTCAAAGAGCTTTGGGACCCAAATTCTCTCCTGTCCCAGTATAGGTAGATAAACAGAGGCGGATGCTTGTTATTCACAAAACTTTTAACTGTTTTAATGGTGTAATTATATATTTAGGCCCAGTGTAAACACACTGCACAACACAACACTACACTACACTGTGCTACACTACACTACGATGTCATGCCATGCAATATCATACAATAGAGATCAAAGGCAGATGTGTCCTCCAGACTTAAAACAATTAGAGCTATATGCATTAAACATCAAAAGTTCAATCGGTACCTTTCAATGGGTGTTTTATTATAAGACTTTGATACTGGATGCCTGCCAGGATGTCTGGCATTTCACAGCTGGGCAAAATTACTTAAAAAGACCAATTACTAAAGGGCTTAAATTGTCATGCTGCTGTAATGATATGTGATTGACTAACACTCAGGAGACATTCTTTAGGCCTTGCAAGTAAAACCCTTTATTAAAGGTCATAGGCCTCCAGAATTTCAGATCCTGTTTAGGCTTGGATTGAGTAAGGATTTATGTAAAACTAGTAATAAGATTTAGATTGCTAATTATTTAAAATTTAAACAATACAATCATGACAAATTAATATTTGACAAAAACATTTTATGCATTGCTAAGATTATGATTTGTTGGTTTTTTTGGTATGGTAAATTCAAAAGTTTTCTCTCTAATGTAAGTAATGTACTGACTTAAAAAATAGCAATTCTGTTATTCTATCATAATTGTGATAATTGCTTTTCTATTTTACTATGGACTTACTGTGTATCTAGACTACTGCAACTGTCACCCCAAAAGGTAGAAACAGTTAGAAAATTGTACCATCATCATTCTGTGATGACACAGGAAGGAGATTGTAAGGGCAAATGCAAATAAAAAATAAAGGCTTCATCTTTCTTCTTCAAAGTCAGAGAAGATACTTTCACCCATCCCTGTTCTTAGAGCATTTACTGTAAACATTTGTAGTTTTAAGCTTTTTCCTTGTCTGTTTGAAGTATATGTAAATTTTTTTCGACAGCTAAATAAACCTATTGCAGCTTTAAGATGCTTGACTGCTTTTCTCAAAGGCCCAGGAACCATCTCTTTGATATAGAAACATCAAGTAAGACAGTGTCCTTATCTCCAAGTTTCCGTTGGAGGGTAAGAGCCTAACTTCAGCTGGCAGCTCACTCCACATTGCAAAACTACTAACTTGTCATAAAATATACGAGAAGTTTATTTTCCTCTGGATAAAGCCGAAGAACTAACATAGATGGGCACTCCAACAACTAAATGACTTTAGAAAAAAACTATGTGTGACAAATGGTGCTGTCAAGTTATCTTACTGCAAAATAGTTATTGTTTATCTTAAGAATATGTAAATCATGGTGGATTAGCCAGAGTTCCTCACAGAAATAGAATCAATATATGAAAAGACTTGTTATAAGGAATTGGCTCATGTGATATGTGAGGTAACAAGTCCCAAGATCTGTATCGGGCAAGTTGAAGACCCAGGAGAGATGGTGGTGTAGCTATAGCCTAAGACTGAAGGCTGGAAAACCAAGAGAATTGATGATCTAGTTCCAGTCTGAATGCTGGCAGGCTCAAGCTCCAGGAAGAGCTGATAGTTTAGTTCCAGTCAGAATGTGGGAGAAACAAACAAAAATTATGCACCAGGTTAAAGGCAGTGAAGCAGGAGGAATTTCCTCATACTTGTGTGAGGGTCAACCTTTTCATTATATTCTGGTTTGTTATATTAAAGCCTTACTGGTTCATTATATTAAAGCCTTACTGGTTTGATGGGACCTACATGCATTAGGGAGGGCAAGCTGATTTACTAAATCTACTAATTCAAATGTTAATCTCATCCAGAAACTCCCTCACGGACACAGCTAAAATAATGTTTTACCAAATGTCTGGGAACCTTTTGGCTCAGTCAAGTTGATACATTAAGTTACTTATCACAAGTGGGTTGCGTCTGTTTGGTTATGTAAAGATGAGATTTTTATTTCTGTCTTTGCCTTCTCTTAGTGGATTGCCTATGATGTACATCACATTATAGTTTAATGGTTAATTAGTATTAAAATTATGTTCTTTCTTTTTTACCTTTATGGAGAGTTTCTGGGTTAGAAGATTTCCGTTTAAATATATTTTCCTAACAGTATACATGTGAGATTGTTTCTGACCTTAATTTACCCTTCTAGTCTATAACAGTGCCTTGGCTTAATTGCTATAGTTTTCGTTATACTTTATTATACCTGCTAGAGCAAGTAAGTGCTCTTGAGTTGTCCTTCAAGAGTTCCCTGGCTTTTTATTTAATTTTGCATATATTTACATATATTTTAATATATATGGAATTTTAATTTACATATATTTTACTATATGGAATTTTAATTTACGTATATTTATTTATGGTTTTCAGTTTTCACCATTCACAAAAATAAAAACAAGAATACCTATTGATAATTTTATTGAGATAACATCTCTTTAAATAAATTTGGAGAAAATTGACCTCTTTTACATAATGCTTCCACTGATCCACCAACAACTCATAAACTTTCTACGTTATTATTTTAAATGTATTTTGATATTATCTTTTACTTCATTAAAAGAGGTTTTTTTTTTTTTTAACATACTTTGTTATCTTTTATATACTATTGCAGTCTTACACCATATAATAATGTTTTGGTCAACAAACCAGGTGTAGAGTCATGATCTCATAACTTCATAATGGAACTAAACATTTCTGATTGCCTAGTGCCATTGTAGCCATAACTTCAAGCACAATGTATTACCCACATGTTCGTAGTGATGCTGGTATAAACAAATCTTCTGTCTTGCCAGCAGTAAAAGGTATAACACGTACGATTATGTACTGTGCCTAATACTTGATAATTATAATAAACGACCATGTTACTGGTTTATGTATTTACTATACATTCTTTATATCATTATTTTAAATTGTGTGCCTTTTACTAATGAAAAAACTTAACTGTGTTAAATCAAGTTTAGCTTAAAGCTGGCTCCTTATATATTTTAACTTCAGCTTAAAGATTTCTCTGTAGATCTTGAACTACAGCCTAAATGGAATGTAAACAGACTGTAATCTACTCTTGTGCCAATCGCTGAGTGTTAGCCAATCCAATGTGACCAACTGTTCAAATGATGTTCCAGTAAGACAAACACTGAGCTATAGCCAGTCCAGCTGTTTTGGTACCTCACTTCCGTTTTCTGTGCTTTGCTTTCCTTTTTCTGTCCATAAATTCTTTTCCACCTTATGACTGCATAGAGTTCCTGAGCCTCATCTGGCTCGGGAGGATGCCTGATTCATGAATCATTCTTTGTTCAATTAAACTCTTTTAAATGTAATTTGGCTGAAATTTTTATTTTGACAACTGCAAAACAGTCTCAGGCAGTTCCTTCAGCAAGTATTCTAGAAGAAGGCATTGTTACTATAGGAGATGCCGGCTCCATGTATGTTATCGCTCATAAAGACCTTCCCATGGGACAAAAAGTGGAGGTGAAAATATTGATAATCCTGACACTGTGTAGGCCCAGACTATTGTGTGTGCTTCTGTCTTAGTTTTTACTAACAGTGTTAAAAGAGACGAAAAAAATTTCTAAAAATAAATGCTTATAGAATAAGAATATCAAAAATAGGTTTTTATAGCTGTACAATATATTTATGTTTTAAGCTAAATGTTATTACAAGAGTTGAAAAGTTTGAAAAATTAAAAAGCTTATGGAATCAAATTGTTATGGTAAGCGGAGGTCAGTTTATTAAAGAGGAAAGAAAAATGTTTAAATTAGTTTAGCCTTGGTGTAAGTGTTTATAAAGTCTATGATAGTGTATAGCAATGTTCTAGGCCTTCACATTCACTTATTACTCAATCACTCACCCAGAGCAACTTCCAGTCTTGCAAGCTATATTCAGAAGTGTCCTATACAGGTGTATCATTTTTTTTCTTTTGTAAACCAAAAATAAAATTTGAAGACCACCAAACTGTTCTATATGGTTTCTCTCCTTGGCCAGGGCACTCTAAAATTTAACCTGAAAGACTGGTTCAGGCCAAGACAGAAAGTAGGGGTCAGACAGGCCTTATTATACCCCATCCAGCATTAACATCAACACAGACCTTAAACCTAATAAGAAAGATTTAATTAACAGTCTATTCTCTCTAAAGCCTGCTACTTGGAGGCTGCTTGTGCATGATAAAACCAAGGTCTCCAAAATCCCTTATTTTAACCCAGACACTTCTTTCTACTGATAATAACTCTTTCAATCAATTACTAATCAGAATATGTTTAAATCTACCTATGACCTGGAAGCCCCCACTTTCAGCTGCTCCACCCTTCTGTATCAAACCAATGTAAATATTATATGTGTATTGATTGGTGTATTATGGCTCTCTAAAATGTAAAAAGCAAGCTGTACCCTGACAACTTTGGGTACATGTTGTCAGGACCTACTGAGGCTGTGCCACAGGCAGGTCTTTAACCCGGGCAAAATAAACAGCCTAAATTGAGACTTGTTTCAGATGCTTTTTAGTTTATACCTTTATACTCTACTTTTACTACTTTTCTATGTTTAAACATATTTAGATACACAAATACCATTGTGCTACAATTGCTTACAGTATTTAGTACAGTAACATGCTGCACAGGCTTATAGCCTAGGAGTGATAGGCTATATACCATAAAGCCTTGGTGTGTAGTAGTAGGTTTCTTTAAGTACATTCTATCATGTGCATACAGCAAAGAAATCACCGAAGGACACATTTATCATAACATATATTCATGGTTAAGCATTGCACTACTGTACTTACATACTGATATAAAGCTAATACTTTGTATTACATGGTAAGTGAATAAGACCAAAAAAAGATATTTGATTAATACATGTATTAATACATATACACACAAACATATTCGTAACAAAATAAGGAGAACATTTAATGATTAAGTATTTCTGAAGCCAATTGCATAGTTGTAGCTGTGCAGAAACATAGGATTTATAACTACGTTTGTCTAATACCTAGTCTATATTCATTTTGTTTTCATTAAGCACCTCAGCTGGTCATGATTCTTTACCAGTGTGATAGAAAAAAAAACAAACAACAAAAAACCTTCATTCCTGAAATATCCAGTCTATTAGTAGTCCTTTCTGGATTGCTTTATTGCAGTTTTTCACTAACTTTAATCACTTAGCTTGGTAATACTAAGAAATGCTCTAAGATATATCTGATACTATATCTCAGATATACCCTTCATTACCTCCACTGTGAAGTAATAATATCTTAGTCCATTTTGTGTTGCTATAATAATACCACAGATTTGATAATACACAATAGAAGTTTATTTGGATCATGGTTCTGGAGCCTGAGAAGTCCAAAAGAGCATGGTGTTTGGGTCTGCTCAGCATCTGATGAGGACCCTTTTGCTGTGTCATGCCCTAGTGGAAGGTATAAGTGCAAGAGAGCACATGTTCAAGAACGACAGAGGAGGGCGAAGGGAGTTGAACTCATCCTTTTATCAGGAAACCACTTTCATGCTGACTAACCCACTCCCTTGATAACAACATTAGCCTAGTTCATGAGAGTAGAGCCCTCATTATCTAATCACCTTTTAAACATCCTACTTTTCAATACCACTGCATTGGGGATTAATTTTCTAACACATAAACTTTGGAAGACATATTCAAAGCATAGCCAATAGTCCAATTTCCCCTTAGAGTCAGAATCAGTCACCCCAATCAACACCAAAACTCCCTTCTTTCCGTGTTGATTCAGAGGCATCAGGAGCTCAAAATGACTGATTGTAATTCTTAACATCCAGTTCAACTGAAGCATTGCTGTGTCTCTTGGAGTAATCATTTCTCTCTCTCTGGAACTAAGCCCTTCAGGCCAGCAGAGCATGCTGTAGTGGAAACAGAAAGCAAAAAAAAAAAAAAAAAAATTGCTGGTGGGTTGCTAGAGGTTACAATAAATGATGCTCCTCCCATTTTCACCCCATGATTCTTGGATCTATGAGTTCTGGCTATCAAAAAACAGCACCAAATATTAGACACAAATTCAGGGCATATATAACTTTGAATCCAGTTTCCACTCTGCAAGTTATTGCTACCTAACTGGTGCTGTAACCGAGTCTTCTGAAGGACATTCTACCATTTAATCAAGTCAGATGTTTCAGGATGGTGAACATGGTGAGCCCAGTGAATTCAATGATGAGCATGGGCGCAATGCTGCACTTCTTTGACTGTGAAGTGAGTTCATTGCTAGGAGCTATGCTGCGTGGAATAGCATAATGATGGATAAGGTATTCTCTTAGTCTATGAATGGTAGGTTTAGCAGAAGCAATATGTACAGGGAAGGCAAGTACATATCCAGGGAAAGTGTATCTATTCCAGTAACAGCAAACACTATCCATATTAAAGTTCTCTAGAGTGACAGAACTCATAGCATAGATGTACATATGAAGGGGAGTCTATTAAGGAGTATTGACTCACCCTATCACAAGGCAAATTCCCACAATAGGCCATCTGCAAGCTCAGGAGCAAGGAAGCCAGTGTGAGTCCCCAAATCTCAAAAGCGAGGAAGCCGACAGTGCAGTCTTCAGTTTGTGACCAAAGATCTGAGAGACTCTGGCAAACCACTGTTGTAAGTCCAAGTGTTCAAAAGCTGAGGAACTTGGAGTCTGATGTTTGAGGGTGGGAAGCATCCAGGATGAGAGAAAGACAAAGGCCGGAATACTCAGCAAGTCAAGTCCTTACATATTCTTCTGCCTGCTTTTACTCTAGCTGTGATGGCAGCTGATTAGATGGTACTCAACTAGATTGAGGGTGGCTCTGCCTCTACCACTGATTCAAATGTTAATATCCTTTGTTAACACTCTCACAGACACACCCAGGAAGAATACTTTGCATCCTTCAATCCAATCAAGTAGACATTTAATATTAACCATCACACTACCCATTCCACAATGGATGCAGTTCAGTGTAATCAAGCTACCACCAGGTAACTGACTGATCACATAGGAAATGATGTTCTCTTGGGGGCTCTGTGTTGGTCTCTGCTTCTGGGTGCTTAATGGTGGCCATAGCCACGTTGGCCTTTGTGAGAAGTTAGTTCATGCTACTGTGATGATGAATAACGTCTATTCATGACACCATGGACACTTTGTTCATGAGCCTATTGGCTAACAGTGGTCTTTGGGGAAAGAGGCTGACTGGTATCTGCAGAACAAATCATCCTATCCACTTGATTATTAAAATCCCCCTCTACTGAGGTCACACTTTGGTGAACATTCACATGACACACAAATATCTTCATGTTCTTTGCCCATTTACAAAGGCCTATCCACATACCTCTTCCTTGTTTGTCTTTGTCACCAATTTTCCAGTGGTGTTCTTTTCAACTACTCGATCATCCAGCTAAAACACTGACTACAACCTGCGATTTAATATATAATCACATATCTGGCCATATCTCCTTGCAAGTATAGTGCATCACCAGGTGCACTGCCAAAGTTATCCCCACTGGAAGGAGTTTTTTCATCACTGTCCTTCAAGGATTGCTCAGAAAGGGGTTATCCTGCTGTTGCTGTCCACTTTGAGGACAGCCTGAATATTATGCACAGTCATTTGTAAATCAGGCTTTAGTCTTCTCTTTGTTTGTCAATGAATGTAAAGAACTCTCCACAAGGTTACTGATGCAGACCTTTCTGCTTTGGGAAAGAAAAGACAGTATAGCAGGAGTGGGGACCACGGGCATTTGAGCCATTTTATGTAATTTTTGCCTTCAGGACCTACTTAGACATGGCTACACATACACTATTTCTGTTTTTTTTTTTTGTGTGTGTGCATTCCCAATTATGGCTCAGTAGGTCAGATATCACCCAATTCATGATGGACAGCTCAGGCTGTCTGGTAACTTGATGGCCCATAGTCAAGCATTTAGTTTCTAAGTCCCAGTGGCCAGCCAAGAGCTGTGTCTCAAAAGGAAAGTCATTTTTGAGTTTATAAAGATTAGAAACAAACTAAAATGTCTGTAGAATATTGCAGTGATATAATATACCTTTAGATAAATTTGGGGAAAATTGGTTTCTCTCATATATATCAATCCACAAACATTTCTCATTTTCTAAGATTACCATAGATTGGGTGCTTCAACAACAACAATAAAAATTATTTCTCGGCAGGGAACAGTGGCTCACACCTGTAATTCTAGCACTTTGGGAGGCTGAGGTGGCCAGACTATGAGATCAGGAGCTCGAGACCAGCCTAGTCAACATAGTGAAACCCCGTCTCTACTAAAAATACCAAAATTAGCCGGCCATGGTGGCACGTGCCTATAGTCCTAGCTACTTGGGAGGCTGAGGCAGGAGAATCACTTGAACCCAGGATGAGGAAGTTGCAGTTAGCCAAGACCATACCATTGCACTCCAGCCTGGGTGACAGAGCAAGATTCTATCTTTAAAAAAAAACAAAAATTATTTCTCACAGTTCCTGTGACTGGAAATCTGAGATCAGGTTGTCAGTGTAGTTGGATTCTTAGTGAAGGCCTTACTCTGTCTTTATAGATGGCTGTATTCTCTTTGTATCCTCACATGACACACAAAGAGAGCAAGCTCTGCTCTCTTCACTTATAAAAGCTCTAATCTCATTCACAAGGGCTCCAACTTCAAGACCTAATTATCTCTCAAAGTTACCACCTCAGAATACTTCACACACTGGGGATTCAGACTTCAACCTGTGAATTTTGGAAGACCACAAACTTTAGGTCAGTAGAAATTTCCTTCATAGATAATATTATTATCCTGATTTCTAATGTCATCAATTGTTTCTGTCCTTTTATCCCCACACCAACCTACAATATAATCTCTTTCATGTCAGGATTCTTTGGCTCAATACTAAGTTTTTGAAAATGACCTATGGTATTGCTTGTAGTATTACTTTGTTGATCCTCAAAGTTGCATAATAACACACAATTTATTTAATCATTCAAACATTGGAGAATATTTTGTTTGTGAATATTGTGAAATAACAAGAAATATACATATTGGGGCTTGTGAAATAACAAGAAATGTACATATTGGTCTCTGTCCTGAGTAGTTGACACAGAGCTCCTAAAACTTTGTAATTTCCTGAGCTACAGCAGTGCTAGAAGAATCTTCTGTTTTAATATTTGGTTTCTGCCCCAGGTATTGAGCTCCCAATACCATTATAGGTAGAGGTGCTCAGAGAATGTTTTGTTCTAACATGTGCTCCTTCACCCTGATTCCTGATACAAAACTTCTAAATTCCTTGGAATTTTCTGGGCGATTGGAACATCTCTTATAGTGAGGCAACTCTTGCTGGGCTCCGGAAAAGCCTCAGGCTGGGGACTAGTTGACAGGGGAACATGTGACTAGAGGGTTGGAACTTTTAGCCCCACCTCCTGAACTCCAGAGAGAAAAAAAAATGGGCTAAAAGTTGAGTTTATAATCAATGGACAATGATGTAATCAATCATGTCTATGTAATGAAGACTCCATAAAAACGCAAAGGAATAGAGTCCAAATGGCCTTCCAAATAGATGTACATGTGGAGGTTCCTTAGGGTAGCAGAGCAGGCATGGAAACTCTGTGTCCTTTCCCACATATCGTGTCCTATATGTCTCTTCACCTTGCTGCTTATATGTGTCCTTTATGTATATCTTACTGATAAACTGATAAATATAAGGAAAGTATTTCCCTGAGCTCTGGTGAGCCATGCTAGCAAATTAATCAAATCCAAGGAGAGGGTTGTGGGAACTCTGATTTATAATCAGTCTAGTCAGTCAGTAGGAAGCATGGATCACCACCTGTGTTTGCAAAGGGGAGGCAGTCTTGTGAAACTGAACCCTTTACCGGTAGGATCTGATGCTGTCTCCAGGTAAATCGTCTCAGAATTTAATTCAAGGACATCCAGTTTGTGTCCACTGGAAAATCTTCTGGAGAATTGCTTGGTTTGTTGGGGTGTAGTGGGGGATACCCATATATCTAGTGTCAAAAGCATTGGGTCACTGTGTAACAGTAGAGAGTAGGAAAGAAACCACTTTTTTTCCAATCTTTAGGAAGGCTATTAGGACTAGTTATGCTACTAATATTATTATACATGTCTTTTGTAAGCATATAGAAATGCTTTTGTGGAAATATGTACCTAGGAGTGCAACCACTCGGTAATATGATATTTCAGCCCTAGTAGAAACCACCAAATATTTTGTCCAAATGTGTTGTGCCAAATTACATAACAACAGCATTGTATAAAAATACCAGATGCTTCACCTAGTTTCTAACACTATACTATTTCTTAATCACCCCATCAGCTGCATTATTTATATCAATGTGAACATTAAAACAAGAATACTTTTGTAAAAATTGGGTATCTCTATTGACATTAATGGTTCAGAAGACAAGGTCTTAGATATCATGGCCTGGAGAAAAAAATATTGTAAATTAACAATTACAACAAAATTGCCATATGAATTAGGGAAATCACCATCAATGCCTGAATTATATTTGCAGAATTTGCAAGGTTGTTATAAGTCATAGATATATATTTTCAGTTTGTTTTTGTTTTTAGAGATGGGGCTTGCTCTGTCACCGAGGCTAGAGTGCAGTGGCATAATCACAGCTCATTGCAGCCTCAAACATCTCAGCTTGAGGGGTCCTCTCCTCTCAGCCTCCCAACTAACTGGGACTACAGGCAGGAGCCACTTTACCCAGGCTGATACAGATATTTGGATACAGCAAATTTTACATGGAGTTTGAATAATATGTATAATTATCAATGTTATTTTAATAATGAGATATTTAAATTATGTAGAGAAATGCCCTCATTCTTAATAATGTCTATTTATGTATTTAGCAATGGTGCTACTTCATGTGATAGCTTACAAATGGATCATAGGCAAAGCATATTTTGTGGTGAACTTTATGGTGAAATACATAAAGGCTATTTTTAAAGTTTTTTTAGAAAGAAGTGTAATATGGAAAGATATCTTCATAATTCTGAGAGAGTTTTAGTTTTTGGCAAATAGATACTAAAAACCGTTTTCTACTTGAAATATTTATATATCTGTTTAACAAAAGTTTTTCAAGTAATCAGTGTAATTCAAATTAAACCCGAAGTAAGATATCACCACACAAACATTAGACATACTGAAAATTCTATACAACAACAACAACAACAACAAAACCATAAATTATTGTGTCTTAGAAAATGGCTGCAGCAAGATTTTCCATGACACATCCTTTTTCTACAGCCTGCTGTATTTCTGTCATTGAAAATTGGATGAATATGTTTCCTGTCCTTGAATCTGTGTAGGAATCTGACTATTTCAGAAAGTATGTTATGTGATCTCCAAGCTTAGTTCATAAAAGGTAAAATGTTTTGTGTCTTGTCATCATGGGGGACTCCTTTTTAAGACCCAAGCACCATGTCATGAGAAAATCCACAGCACTTCCAGCATCCTTATGTATGTGTTCTGTCTGATATTCCCAGGTGTGAGCCCATCAGAAATTTACCATCAACTCCCAAGTATTTGGGTGAATTGGCCTTCAAAATAACTCCTCAATCACAGCCTGACTGCAATTGCGTGGAATAACTCACATGACAAATGCCTAGCCAAGACCTATCAACTGCTAGAACTGTCTTACAGAATAGTTAAATACTTTTTGTTTTACCTACCATGTTTTGGAAAAATATGCTGTGTACAAGAGATAACCAGAACAAGTGTTTAGAAGATGTAGAACAATAAAATTCATAAATTACTGATAAAAATGCAAAGTAATCTCATGACTATGGAAAATAGTTCAGCATCATCAAATCATTTTTAAGATACCAACATCTAGGATTCAGTATTCCATTCCATATAATATATGGTAAAAGAATTGTACACGTTTATTATATGTACTAACATTTTCAAACAGGCATTATTAATTGTATCTAAAAATGGAAACACCCTAAGTTCATATCAACAATAGAATACATACACTATTTATAGAATAATATAATAAAATTCTATGAAGACAAATGGGTTAATTGCAACAATGGACGAACTTTTCAAACATAAAATTAGCTAAAGAAAGAAGGTTCAAGAACCATTCAGCACAATTTTATTCATACGAATTTGAAAAGTAGCAAAGGTAATTTATGTAATTTAGGGGTGAACACATAAGTGATTTTAGTAACTAAGGCAACTGTTGTTTTATTATTTAATAGCACCAAATTAAAAAAAACTAGTATATTATTAAGAAACAAAATCCATCACATGCTTACAAAGAAAATAATTGCCATATTTTTAGTCTCAAAAATGTATATGCTTTCTTCATTGTAATAGAGTGTAATTAAAACCAGGTATAATATGGATATATACATTACCATATCCTAAATAGTAATGATATTTAGATATTCTTTAAAATATTTTACCCTCTGTCTTAAATGTTCTATACCTGTGGCAGAGACTTCTTGATGTTCACCAAATATCTCTCATTTTCCTGATGAATAACAAATTACCTTAAAATTATGCAACTTGAAGCAACAAATAATATTATGTCAGCTTCCGTGGGTCAGAAAGGCAGGTGTGCCTTATCTGAATCATCTCTCTCTCAGTGTCTCATAAAGGCTTCAATTAAGGTATTGGGTGGTTGTAGCTGTCTTCACAAGGCTCAACAGAGGAAGAGTCTGCTTTTAAGCTCACTTGGGTGGTTGTTGGCATGATTCAGTTCCTCGTGGGTTGTCGGCTGGAGGATGCTCTCAATTACTTGCCACTGAGACATGTAAGCAGCCCCAGAAAACAGTAGCTTGCTTCATCAGAGAAAGCAAGTAAAAAATCAAGAGAGAGAAGCAGCCAGACAGAGTTACCATCTTTTATAATCTAATCTCTGAAGTGTTATCCTGCCACTTTTGTCACTTCAGAAGTGAAGTCATTAGTTCCATGAAAGGAGACTGAGATAAGTTTTGTCTCTACTCTCTAGATGCATATGATCCAGTAGTAATTGCAGGCAGGTATTGTAATTTTTGACTTAGCAACAATAGAAAATTTCAGTTTTCCTACATTTAGTAAAATATTTAACCATTTTATAGAGCAAAAAAGAGGTTAGAACAAAAACAAAGATGGAAACTGTTATATTATGTGCTTTTACTACATTAAAAACGTTTCTATGCAACTTTTTAAAAGCTTTTTAAGAGCTAAACACACACACAGACACACACACACAAACTAAAAACATTATGTTTGTTTGCTTTTCAAAATGGTTGTGGTGGTTTTGTTTTGTTCATTGTTGTGGTCATTTTGTTTTATTTTCGCTTAAAATGGCTGTTTCTTCTGTCTCTATGTTAAATAATACGATGAAGAAACAAGATTTCCGGCTTTTGTGTTAATATGTCATAGTCTGGGACCAAAAATTTATATATGTCCCTATGTAAAATAATACCAAAAGTGAGAAATAAAAATTTAGCTAACTGTAATGGAACATACTTGCTCCTGGAAAATGTCTGTGAGTTAATTAAATGTCTTTCATATAAAAGTTACAGGTTTCCCATAAAGGGTCACTAGCCTCACTTTGCTCACCATTATAAAGTTATTATTTAATAAACATCCCAAACCCTAAAATTCTATACATCTTTCCCAAGTCTCAGCATTTTGACATCCACTAAGTACATGCTCAGATTTGTCTCCCATACAAATGTTACCTGGTAAACTTAGCTTTGCTCCGTCAACAGGTTTCCTTAGTGGTCTTCTGAAAGGTTGATGGTCTTGTTACTTTCCATATGTTATTGTCCTTAAAACAAACAATCAAATACTGTAATAAATACTGTAATAATCAATTAACTAAGACATTAGAAGCAGACGTTTCCTATTATGACACACACACATACACATTCACACACATGCACATACACACACACACACACACACGCAAAAAATAACAGTAGCCTGGGGTTTACAAAACATAGGTTTTGCTTTAATTTGCTCAGATAGGAAGGACAATTCAGATAATTTGTAATCATAGACATTATTGTCATTCCACTTACTTCAGAACATGTGATTATTTCCCTACCCAGTAAAATGATAATTTTATAGGTTGTAACAAATATTAAATATTAGGTTGAGGAAACTAAGATCCAATTTAATATAATGAGACAGGACAAGCTCTTGTGATATAGGTGTTAAAATTACACCAGAAAAATGAAGTTTTGTTCTCTATCATTCAGTTCGATATGAAAAATCTCAAGTACTTTTGATCTTGCTTTTGGGTTTAATGATACCTAAAAGTTTGAGGAGATGCCTACTAATACACAGTTGAGCTAGAAATAGATGGAAAATGATATCTCTTGGTTAGTGACTGTGGTAATTCACAATAACATGGATATACATAAACCTATTTTAGTATGTCTGAGTATCTTTTAACTTCTTCCCTTTTTCCTACTCTCCAAGAATAAATGACAGAACAAAACAAAATTTTTAGAAATGTATTTTTGAACAAAATATCTCTTATATTAAATATTATCTTAAAAAGTTGACCATTAGACATGTTACCAGTTTCCTATTAGTGTCAAAGGTAGAATAACATGAGTGGTAGCCAACTAGATAAAAATGGCAACACAGTCCAAAATATGTACAGACAGAAGAAAGAGGTGGTTACTATAATTAATGGAATAAAGAGATATGTAGGAACTGGGGGCTTGAGAACAATCTCTTCAGGACCACAGGCAATAGTTCTCTTTGTACCTGAGTATCCCATATCAAGAAATGTTCTAAAATGAGTAATTGGCGATAAAAATTCCCTAGGAATTTATAGATGTTTTATTCTCTTTTTGAATATCTTAATAACTGATTTCTTATTCATAATGTAACTAGAGGTCTGATTCTATTCCAAATGTTTCAATGGCACTAATTATTTCTGAAAGTTCCAAGTGAGAAATTTCAAACAAAACTTGTAGGTGGTTGCTCATTAAACGTGTTTTTAACCAGATTCTTTATAATCATCAATGGATCAAGATACATAGCATGCTGGTTAGAGAACTGCAGTGCACAATAGGTGAGTCTGGTGGAGCTTTATCATTCCTATGCCTGTTTTCTTTATTTTCAGAGAACAAAAATAAATTAACATATATACAACATAGAAAAATGAACAAAATAATAGACCCTCTTCAAAACAAACTTCGAAGATCTTGTACTAACGATGACATATTTTCTACTTGAAAGCCTATTATGCTGAACAGATAGGGAATTTTGAGATTGAAAAGCTTCTGTAAATTCTAGTTAAAGATGATCTGCATTTATCTTACAAAAGTGTAGCATAATTGTTTATTTGAAAAGACATTTGTCAATGAATAATGTTCCCAAACATCAAACTATACATGAAATCCAGTTGAGATAATTATTTTTAATCTCTAGCTTCTTTATGAAGTTAAATATTTTCAGAAGTATTTTTAATTCTGTTTTTGTTCTTGAAGGATTAAATGCATATATTTTAAAATATGATTTTTAACCACTTTAATTGGCTAATTGGCTAACAACATGCTGTAGGTATAGTTTATTATTATCAAAAATGTTTGATTTGGGGAAGTCCCATATTGTATCAAGAGGCTCCAGATTTGAGCAGAAAATATTGTTATACTTAAGATTTTCTCCAAATTATTATTATAGATACACAAAATATGTTAAAGGATATTCTACAAGACACAGTTACTACTTCAGTGATGATATATCTCTTCAGTGATGATATGTCTCTTTTGTATGAGTGACTTGAATTCTTTAATACTTTAGTATTAAGTAAGTAATATATTCTTCTATTGATTTTGGAATAATTCCTAAATATGATACAATTTTTTATAAATATTGTTCATATTTCTTTCCAAACACTGATAATTTCACCTCTTGATAAAGAAATGTTGGTGTTTAAATCAGTTTTAAAATGTCCTATCATGATAGTTCAATTAATTGCCTGTGCCAAATTTTAAAATTCTAAATATAAGTTATATTAGGGTAGAAGCCAATGTTATAATCAATCTTGGAAATAATTTTTTAAAAAAGAAGTTTTTATTTTCTTCTGTTCCCAATGTAGTGTGTATGAAGGCAAGCTGTGAGAAGTAGAATATAAGAATGTGGAATACCTATCTCGCTATCTATTGATTGACTGATCAATTAATCTGTATCATCTATTCATCTATCTGTCTGCAGAGAATTTATTAGGCAATTTTTTTGTTTGTAACCTGATTTGAGATTTTCTTATTAAAAAAGTAATGAAAGTGAATTACCATATAAAATATTATTGAACGCACGCTGAAACTATTTTACTATTAGAGTCTGTGATAGTTAAGATTGTATATCAATATAACAAGTAAAAATCGTACACTGCATCATATTTAATGTAACACATTCATTGTGGATCTTTGAGATAAGACAATTACAACAGGGTCTAATATTCACTATGAGAATACATGACGTCAAAATCCTATGTTTTCAATCTTTTATTATTACATCCCATATAGATAATTTTAAGGACATTTTATGTAGTATATGGTAAAAATGTTTTTTCCAAAACCATTTAGAAAACACTGTCAGGTTTTTTTTTCCCTTTTTTTTCAAAGATATGGTCCTGCTATGTTGCCCAGGCTGGCCTCAAACTCCTGAGTTCAAGCAATCCTTCTGCCTTTAGCCTCTCCAAGTAGCTGGGACTACAGGTGCATGCCACTTTATAATGACTTTCTACTTTTCATACTCAACAGTGATTCAAAGTAAGCCACTGGAGTTTACATCTGCCTTATTAGGTAACACACCATTTTGCATGACACAGTATACGCCTAACATTTATTGAGTTTACTATGTATTAGATACTATCCTAAAGTGATTTATGAATATTTATTTCTTATGGAAACTCTGTAGAATAGATGCTGTTTTTACCACTCTAGTTTATAGACAGGGAAACAACAGAAAGTTTTGAAATCAGACAAGGGTAAATATTTTTTTAACCAAAACATACTTATGGCTTTTTAAGTTTAAAAACATAGTGTCATTTCAAATGTGAGGACAATGGACAAACTGAATGGAAAACACCTTGGTAACAGTTTAAAATGCAGATACATGACTCCCAAAACAGCTGCACTGCATTAAAATATTTGAAGCATCCAAGGACCATTATTTTAAATTAAGCTCCCATGGATTCTTGATGTATTCTAAAATTTAACATTACATTGATCTATTATGTGAGATGTGTTTCATTATGTTATCCAAATTTACCTTAAACTAATTCATTTCCATGCATGCTTGACTCCAGTCCCTATTTTTTACCTGTATGTTTTTAGTAACTTTTTCACATTTGAAATTTCTTTCTCATAACTATTTAAATTTACTTTAGTGCCACTGTGAGTTGCATTGCTAAGAGAAGAAAAATCACAATTTTGTCTTTGTAATAATATATTGCTCTTTATGCTTGTACACCATGATGTATAACTTGGAAAAGCAAAAACAAATGACTATTTCTGGCTATAGAAAATACATATCTAAAACAAAATGACTTCAATGATAAGTAAACACTCCACAAAATTAGTTTAATAACATCATAATTACAATGAGTTAACTATATTTGATATACATCAAATTGAATGCTCAAGATGTCATCTTCCAAAGCATGTGTAGAAAATCACACACATATCATAGCTAAAACACAAATATTTATCATAATGTTTAGAGTTTAATATTCAAAATAAAGTTAGAACTATTAAAGCTTAGAAAAATTTTAAGTACAGCTGACCACTGAAAAACTCAAACTTGAACTATACAGAACCACTCATATACAGAAATCTTTTTGAGATTTGTAACAACTTGATAAACTCATGGACAAATCATGTAGCCTACAAATACCAAAAAATAAAAAAGTTAAGCATGTTATGAATGCATGAAATATATGCAGATACCAATCTATTTTCTCATTTGCTACTATAAAATAAAATAAAAACATGCATAAACCTATTATAAAAATTTAAAATATATCAAAACTTATGCACACAAATACAGAGTACATATGTTACCATTTGCAGTTAAGAAAAATATAAACAAATGTAAAGATGCAATATTAAATCATAACTGCATAAAATTAACTATAGTACACACCAGAATACTGTAAGAATTTCTGTAGCCACCACGTGTTGCTGCTGCATTGAGCTCAAGTGTTGTGAGTACAATTTAAAACACTGTGTGACACTATTCATCTCCACATGAGCTGTTCATCTCTCCAGTAAATTGTATATAGCAGGAAAAGGTGATCTGTTGCAGTTCTCTCATATTTCTTTTCCTGTTTAGTGCAATATCATAAACCTTAAATAACACCATGGGACCTTTATGAAGTGCCACTAATGATGCTGAAAGTGCTTCTAAGAAGCAGAGAAGTCATAACATTAAAATGAAAAGTTGAATTGCTTTATTTGTATCTTTAATTGAGATCTGCAGCTCCAGTCTCCTACCATTTGAAGATAAAAAACATCCAGTGTAAAGGCCATTATTATTATTTTTAAATGAACTTCTGCACAGCAAAAGAAACTATCATTGGAGTGAACAGGCAACCTACAGAATGGGAGAAGATTTTTGCAATCTATCTATCTGACAAAGGGCTAAAATCCAGAATCTACAACAAATTTACAAGAAAAACAAACAAACAACACCATCAAAAAGTGGGCAAACCGTATGAATAGACACTTTTGAAAAGAAGACACTTATTAGGCCAACAAACATATGGAAAAAAAGCTCATCATCACTGGTCGTTAGAGAAATGCAAATCAAAACCACAGTGAGATACCATCTCATGCCAGTTAGAATGGCGATCATTAAAAAGTCAGGAAATGGGAGGGTGCTGTGGCTCATGCCTGTAATCCCAGCACTTTGGGAGGCTGAGGCGGGAGGATTATGGTGTTAGGAGTTTAAGACCAGCCTGGCCAACATGGGGAAACACTGTCTATACTAAAAATACAAAATTAGCCAGGCGTGGTGGCACATGCCTGTAATCCCAGCTACTTGGGAGGCTGAGACAGAAGAATTGCTTGAACCTGGGAGGCTGAGGTTGCAGTGAGCTGAGAATGGGTCACTGCATTCCTGCAGTCTAGCCTGAGTGACAGAGTGAGACTCCATCTCAGAAAAAAAAAAAAAGTCAGGAAACAACAGGTGCTGGAGATGATGTGGAGAAACAGGAACACTTTTACACTGTTGGTGGGAGTGTAAATTAGTTCAACCATTGTGGAAGACACTGTGGCAATTCCTCAAGGATCTAGATCCAGAAATACCATTTGACCCAGCAATCCCATTACTGGGAATATACCCAAAGGATTATAAATCATTCTACTATAAAGACACATGCACACATGTTTGTTGCAGCACCATTCACAAAGACTTGGAAACAACCCAAAAGTCCATCGGTCATAGACTGGGTAAAAAAAAATGTGGTACATACACACCATGGAATACTGTGCAGCCATAAAAAAGGATGAGTTCATGTCTTTTGCAGGGACATGGATGAAGCTGGAAACCATCATTCTCAGCAAACTAACACAGGAACAGAAAACCAAACATCACATGTTCTCACTCATAAGTGGGAATTGAATAATGAGAACACATGGATACAGGGAGGGGAACATCGGCCTGTTGGGGGGTGGAGGGCTAGGGGAGGCATAGCATTAGGCAAAATACCTAATGTAGATGAGGGGTTGATGAATGCAACAAACCACCATGGCACGTGTATACCTATATAACAAACCCGCTCGTTCTGCATATGTATCCTAGAACTTAAGGTATATAAGAAAAGGACATTAATGAAGTCATTACTGCAGCTATGCATGCCAGCAGGCATGAAAACCTTGCACTTTTTGTGAAATGCCTTTTTATCTTGTACTGAAAATGAAGTTATGTGGATATGGAATTGCTATAAGATAGGCATGACTACAAACTAATATGAATTGAGAAAAAGTAAAGTCATCATATGACAACTCAAAGCAAAATAAAGATGACAAATGTAAAGCTGGAGAATTTAATGCCAGCAAAGGACGGGACAGTTTGATACTTTTAGAAAGAGGTTTGGCTTAAAAAGTAGCAAAATAACAGGAGAAGCAGCTTCTCCTGGCCAAGAAGCAGCAGACAAATTCACAAATGGCATTAAGAAAATCATTAAAAGAAAGAATATTTGCCTGAATAATTTTTTAATGCAGATAAGAGTATTCTATTTTGGAAAAAACAGAGAAGCCACAAAGGACATTTTTAGTAAGAAAGGACATGAGCATGAGGATTTAAGGTATGAAGAGTAGGTGAATTTCACTGTTTTAAACAAATGAGATTGAGTTTACGATCAGAGCTGCCCTTATTTATAAAGCTGCTAATTCTGAAGCCTGCAAAGAAAAACATAAATGCCAGCAGTCAGTCTTTAAGTTGTACAACAAAAAGGTCTGGACAATGAAGACTTTCTTTTTTCCCTCCCTTCCTTCCTTCCTTCCTTCCTTCCTTCCTTCCTTCCTTCCTTCCTTCCTTCCTTCCTTCCTTCCTTCCTTCTTTCCTTCCTTCCATATATGCTTTGTCGCTGAAGTCAGGAAGTATTTTCCCAGTAAGCAACTTTCTTTTAAAGTTCTTTTGCTAGTAGACAAAGTCCCTGGCCCTCCAGAACCTCAGGAGTTCAACCTGGAAGTTATCAAAATGGTCTACTTGCCCCCAAACACAATGTCTCTAATTCTACCTCCAGATCAATGGCCTAATAACCTTTGAATCTCATTACCCACATATTCTATGGAAATGATTGTTTTACTATGTAAGAGTAAAAGTCTGGAAGGTTTACACCATTTAAGAGGTCATTGTTCTTACAGAAAAAAAAAAAAACTATGAAAGTCATCAAGCTTGAAGCAACAGATTTATGCTCTAGAAAACTGTGTCCAGATGTTGCGCATGACTTCACAGAGTTTATGAAAGAGCTGATTAAGAAAAACATGAAAGAGATTATGAATATGGCATACAAGGTGAGGGGTTTTAAGATGTGGATCTTGTAGACATTCTAGAGCTTGTAGACACAACAGAGCAATTAACAGATGACCTGATGGACAGGCGTGCTTCCAACCTAGTTCTTGACAATGAAGAGGAATATGTAAACGAATTGACATTAGATAATCTCATTGTTCAATTATTCAGAATTGCTTTTGACTTTTTACAACAATAACTGAGTAATTATTTCAATTATTCAGGATTGCTTTTGACTTTTTTACAACATGGGCGCTTCTAAGATGCACACGTTTTAGGCTAATGCAAATGGTTAAAAAGGATTGATACTGCATAAATACATTTTTAAAGAAAAAAGTAAAAAGACAGGAATTACAATGTATTTCCATAAAATTAAAGTTAGGCACCTACCTCTCCTGCCTCCCCTTCCACATCCTCCACCTCTGCCATCTCTGCCACCCCTGAGACAGCAAGACCATTTCTCCTCTTTCTCCTTTTTCTTTGTCTACTCAGTGTGAAGACAATGAGGGTGAAGGTCTTTATGACGATACATTTTCACTTAATGAAGAGTAAATGTATTTTTACTTCTTTATGATTTTCTTAATAATATTTTCCTTGATCTTTTATTGTAAGAATACTGTATTTAAAACATATAACATAAAAATATGTGTTAATTGACTGTTTTGTTGTTAGTAAGATTTCCAGTCAACAGTAGATTATTAGTAGTTAAGTTTTCAAGGAGTCAAAATTTATACACAGAGTTTCAACTGCATGGGGCAGTCGGTGCTCCTAACACTTGCATTGTTCCAGGGTCTATCATATTTCATGAAGTTATATATGCATATCTTAAAATTCTCTCTTTTTCATCAGTCTGAGTAAAAAATGCAGTTCTCAAAATACCTACAATTATTTATGGGATGCAACAGACAGGTGGTACTTAGAAGAGAAAGAACACAACTCATGACTCATCTCTGGGATGGGACAAGAACACAAATAGAAAAATCTCTGTGTCTAAATCAAGTGCTATTTTCTTTTTGTGACTTTGCTTACACATCTAAAGAAGTAGTATTGGAAAAACGTTCTTCAATAAAAAGTATCAATCAGGAAGTAAAAACCAGCCTGTTTTATTCACCAGTTTATTGCATGTATCAACACAGGCAAATAATTAAACATCCCTCAATCTCAATTATATTATATGAAAAATGTATGGCAATATATACTATATGTGTTAAGATTATTATAAAATGAAAAAAATATGAAAGCATGACAAATCTATAGCAGAAGACTCGCTTGAACCCAGAGGTGGAGGTTGTAGTGAGCTGAGATTGCACCACTTTGCTCCAGCATGAATGACAAGAGTAAAACTGCATCTCAAGAAAGAAAAAATACAATTATCATAATAGTTTTAAACATAAACAAAGTATTCTTATATAAAGTCAGAAAAACTATCAAGAACTAACCCTTTTAATCTATGATGCATCTTGTAGTATTGTTTATCTTTGTTATACAGAAAGTTGAATACCTGCAAAATTAGTCTGAATAATGATTTTACATGTTGATATTCTATTATGTCTTTATGCATTGCACCACTTTTCAATATGCAATGATTCTTCATATGACATATTGTGCCCTTAATTAAAATTTATTTGATATTAATACCTGTCTTTCATTTCCTCATGCTTCCATTTATGTAGATTTATCTATTGCTACTGTCTTATGTTGTTAGTCTAAGCTTTATTTTGTTGTTCTTTTAGATATGTGTATTTGAAATATCATAAATTTAATGTATAAGTTTCTGATATTTTAATAGAATATTGTCTTGTATGCTCATATTTTTATAAACCATATTTTTCAAATCTTTGCTGTCTTTCATTATGCAAGTTTTGTATGGATCTCCACTGTTCTTTCCTTCTCTCTTTTCCTGTCTCTCCTCATAATTTTTTTGAGCTTCTTTTTTAATTTGAAAATGGAATCAATAATAATAAAACATTCAGGGACAACACTTTAATGACTAACAGCCACACTAGGTTGTGACTACTATTTGTTTAGATTTCTTGAGAAAACACAGACACATCAGCATAAGATTCTTAAAACATTAGTTTGTTAATTTCAATGACACAGTTATTATAGTTGGTTAAACAGATATTGAAAATATCTGTAAAATTTTGGCACAAGGAATCTAAGGGAAGACATGGTGAGGAGCCTCTTCACAGTAAAGATAGAAAGACAAGACAAAAGCAGATTATACAGAGGTTTATTTAAGTTATTACACAAATGGGAAGAGGACTCCTGTGTAGAATTATCTTATACAAGAACGTGAATGCATCATTGTTGTTTACTAATAAATACTTTTAGCATATCAAAAATTATTATTGCGTTTATATTGAAAGCCATGCCTTGTCTGGAAAAATATGCTAATAAATCTAGAATCTTATCTGAAAATGTATTAGAGAAGACCCACTATGTGTAAATAATGTATTTTCTATAGGTGATGGATCATAAGGGTAGAGAATTTTAAAAGTGTGATTATGATTACATAGAAGGAAAATAGCTGATATATCTTCTTCAGTTTAGAAGGATATCAGATTTCTTTTTCTGTTGCTATTTAACTAGTGTGAATTGTTTAAGTCTTATTTTAAATGACTGAGCAAAGTTGATGTTTTCAAGGCTAATATGAAAAGTGGTATATTTGTCCCAGTGGGTCAGGTTTGAAAGGCAGTAATCAGTGTAGAAGGCAAATTGTGACTGCCTTAGAATTTGGCTAGAGATGGAAAAAACAAAAAGAAACATAGATTAGGATTCTAGAAAAACATCCTATAAAATTCACTTTAAATATTTACTACTAAAATATGAGCTCATTTTCCTTTTAACTAGGTAGATCCCTTATATCTTCAACATATGGGGCCTTCGGCTCAGCCTTCAAAATAAGAAATACACCTAAATATACATAAACATGTGTTAAGAACACTAAAACGATGAAGGAACTCTCAAGGAATATCTAGAAGCTGAAACTGCACTTACTGAAATTTTCTGCAGTTTTCAAGATGGCAAGCTCATTTCACATGACAGGTGCTAAAATTCAAAGGCATTTTCACCCTTCAAAATATGAGAATTATATTACCACAATTATCTCCTTGAAGATACATTGCTGTTTCTTGAGTTTATGTTACAAGACATAAACCTCAACAAAATCAAAATATTTCTTGTATGTATAAAATTTAGACAATTTTTTTTTCTATTCTGTCTCCATTCTTGAAATTTACCGCATCTTCCCCACTAACCTCTAATTCCAGATGCTGCTGTCTCTGTTGTAATCTTTGACTTTTAGCTACAGTATGGGTCTATATTGGCCCATCTATTTGCTTCTGAGAACAATATCTTACTTGGATTCACTACTATAGAGGCTGAGAACTCTCTTGGTTACTATGTTATATAGGTATGAAGCTAGTTCTATGGTTTTTCTGGCCTTTTGTAAACTGAAAATCTGTATGATTTATTTTTATTTTCGATTTTTATAAAATAGAACATATTTAGGGCTATGTCCCTGATAAAATAAAGGGTATTAAAATAATTTTGTTGTGTATTTGAAATTCAAGTTCGACTTGGTATCTTGTGTTTTTATTTGACGAATCTGGCAACTCTAGAAACACTTGAAAAACTGGTTGGTTTCAGTTCAAGTGAAGTGGGTACAATGGAATGACACTGTTGATAACGAAGTTGAAGTTGAGCAATTAATATATTTGTGTTTTTAAGCCTATCATTGAAAAGTCAATTGACATGTGTTTTATTTTCGCTCTGGAAATGTAATACTTGAAAATATACCTGTTTTGTTTTGTTTGTTTATTTTCCAACATTTGTTGTTTGTATTTTAGAATGCATAATTTTGTTCATTTTTATTCTGGCATGTGGTGTTCATTACACAACCAGGTTGAGCTGTGTTGTAAAGATGCTCAGTGAAGAACTCCATCTATTAGTGAGGTAGAAATCTCCAGCAAGTTGTCCAGTCAAACTATGCAAATAATAACATTGGTAAAATACCTATCAACTTCTCATTCTGTGTGTCTTCTCAATTTTTTGCGAATTTGAACAGTACCATCTCTTCTACATAAAGAAAGTAAAAAAAAGAATAGAAATAGGATGGAGTGTAATGCAAGGTCTCAAAAAATATAAGATATACTAGATTTTTTAAAAAAATGATATAAACACAATGAAGTTAAATGTGAAGAAAAAAAGCAGTCCCTCTGATATTTTCTATTTTTGCTGTGTGGCAGAAAGTGACATATTTACTGAGAGAGAAGAAGTTTTGAGGACCATGGAAAAGTTTTAGAAAATAAATTCTGGAGAAATGAACAGGTGCTAATTTGGAAAGAATAATTGATTTTCAGTTAATGAGTAGGACCCAAATGAGTTGATGACTATGAATTTATTGTAATTTTCTTCTATAAATGTGTGAGATTTTATTTAGTCATTAGTATAGGCAAAGAAAATATACATTGAACTAATTTGAGATTTGAACATAAACTTAATGTCATTGCCATGGAAAATCACCATCTTAGTGAGCATAGAATGTAAATTAGTTTGACACATGTAAAGCCTTCAGAAAGTTAAGGATCCATATCATTGAGGTGCAACTCATGCTACCCCCAAATATGGCACCTTGGAAGTCATTCTCTGACTCTCTCTGACTTTTCTGTGTGTGAACTGTACGTAAAATAATCCTGTAACCTTCATTTCTTAAAAGTATCCAATAAGACTCTCATATGCCAGGTGTCCTGCCCTGTACCCAATGAGAAAAAATGCTATACACTGACAGAGGAGAATCTGAACAAGAGAATCCGAATAAACTGGGGAGTGGGAATCCAAATTCCCTTCCCACTCCCCAGTTTATTAGCATTAAATTGTATTCGTTTTGTCCAAACATTTTTTTTCACAACTATACATTTTTTTCACTGGATTTAGCAACCTACAGAGTTTTCTTTGGGTCTCTGGGTCTTTATTTCCAAAAGATCACATGTCACATTAAACTGTGGTGAAATAAATTTGTTATGCTTTTGTTTTATTAATCTGCTTTTAGTTTTACATTACCATATGTGAACCCAATGGTTCTCTCCAAGTATGGGTTGCATAACTGCCTTTAATTACTACTCTTTGTCCTCTAACTTAAGAGAATTTAGAATTCTGCCAGGGTCATCTCTACTTGGATCAACTGGTAATATACATTTTTGAGGATAAGTTTGTCACTTTTCAGTGATTATTAAGTAAGTCTAGTCTCATTTTTGCAGATGGATGACTTCATATCCTAGTTTTCAGCAATGTCTGACTCTTGGATATTGAGATACAATTGTGGTTTACAGAGAAAATGTATATATTTTTGTTTATGCCAGTAGTTTACCAAATTTCTTCTTAGAACTTTTGGTAAGCTTACCAAATTCCTTAGAAATAGCATTATGAAAGCTTATTTTCTAACATTATCTATATGTCCAAAATAACCTCAACATCAGTGAGAATATAATTCTTTTTAGTTCTAGAGTAACACTCTTTAATTGTCTCAATCATACTCTCTGATAGGGTGAGCAACAATAACTAGAATTGTTCCTGATACTAAGTAATGGCAATGTACATTTGTGGAATAAATTGTCATATGGTAGCATAAAGTACTTATAATATTCAGTTAGCAACTCATCATGTATACCTCATGATGTTTTTATATCATTGTTCAGTATTTTGCTTTTAAATATACCTTTGCAAGTATGTTTATTTTATGTATAGCATACATATAGCCATAATAGGTGAATAATCTTTAATAGAACAATATGTAAAAGCATAGTTGCATGAATAACATAATTATTATTTATATTTATAAAATTTGGTACAAAATAAACCAATAATCTCTGGGTAATATAATGTGCGCTTGTTTATTGCTACTAAATCATGTTATTTGTAAAATCCATTTGGAGCCCATTATCAAATTACTCTGTAGACAATTTAAAATCCCAGCCCAACTAAATTCTCTGTTTTGAAAGAACAAGAAAAAATATAATTGATCTCCTCATCAGATGCAGCTTTCTCATCTGTTATAAGACACTTGATGCCCTTATCTGCTTTAGATGTGTTAAGTGATTTCCTCAGGCTTTGTGCTTTATGTTTTTCTCTTATGTACAAGACTCACCTTTTTGATTTATGACAACTAAGAATATAGACACTGTGTTTCTTTTCTTTTTATGCCTCTTTTAAAATTCTAAGTTGTATAGTTTTGATGTTCCTCTTTTTACTTGTTGCATAACAACTCAGTATCAGACAAGTTTCAAAGTAGTTTTAAAAAGACTATATTCTAGTAAACAGTTACTACAAATCATAAAATATATGTTCATGTTCAAAGTTCACAATAAAAGTTCATGAGTAAGGCACTGTTCAAACATATCCATTAAAGATAATTAATCAGAAATATAGTATTCCCTTCTTCTCTATTCCTGGGGGAAGGGAATATGGAGGAGGGAATGAAATTTGATCTGAAGAGCTTAATGACTAAGATTTTCTCCTGGAGTGGCATGTGTGTATGTATGTGTGTGAATGTGTTTCTTGGGGGTGTGTTTAATAAAGTTCTTGTTTTTTAAAAAAGCATTTATGTATCATTTCCTCTAAATGGTATGTCACTTTTCTCAAAAGGATAGAAAGTCTGCTAGGGTATTTAAGACACTCTTGTCTTCTCAAAAATGTCTGCTGCATATTAATAACCTATCACTTCTAAGTTTTTCATTTTCTCTACTTCCTCTTGCTTATCTTACTCTTTTCCTGAGAGTACATCCACTAGTCACACACACACACATTTCATTTCTATGAAAGTATAGTTTAGAGCAGCTGAATCAGTTGCTGTGGGTCAAATGTAGGTTTTTTTTTGGGGGGGGGGGTGAGTTTTTCTGTCAAAGTTTCTTTTGGGAAAAAAGTAAATTTCTTGTAAACTATACTTTCATGGATAATACAGAAAATTTAGCAAGAAAAGAAATGTATTATTTACTTACCAGGAATCAGGAACTTGCAACATACACATGCCTAACATTTATCTAAATGTATTGCTTTCAGCCTTTTCTCTGAATTGAGAAACAAGTTGCCAATCAAGTATACCATATACAGTATGATGACTTTGCTACCTGTTGAGGACAATAACATTATTTTATAATATTTTCCATAAATGTCATAAAAAGAACAATTTTTCTATATGTAGTATGACAAAGATTTTCTGATTTTATGTCATGGGAAATGTCTTTCTAAACTCCTCAGTGTCAATGTATTATAACGCAGTCATTCATTCAAAATTCTATGTGATTTATGTTAGTTTATCTCCAAACTCGTGTTAACATAAAAAAAAAAACTCTGTAGTCTGCTGCTTTGACTAGGCCAGAAACTGAAATGTTTTGTTGTTGAGAGTAATCAAAATTCTTCTAAGTATATATAAAGACAGAAACTATTCCCAAATAACATTTTATGTTATTTTATCAAAGTAGTTTTACAAAACACTTTGAGAAACTGTATGGAATTGCACATTTCACTTTGATACTTATGAATGTAAAATGAATAATCTCATGCTTTAAAAAAAAGCCAAAGAGAAGACAAAGGAAATAGTGCAGAATTTGTATGTCAGATACATTTGTAAGTGATATATATGTACGTATCCACAAACACATACATGTAAATTCACATATACTTATATATATGCTTACATAAATATTTATGCTTGTACAAATATTTAAATATCTATCTAAAGCCAAAAGTCATAAGATATTTAGAATAACATATATGGATAATTAAAAATGTTCAAACCCAATAGTTTATTTATGGAATTGACTGTAGAGACACAAACTTAGACCAGGTAGCGAAAACTCTGAACATCTAATAACTTTTTATTAACTTATAAATGTGGTTCCTCTTTAAAAACTACAAGTTTATGAAACATTTATCCAATTTATTTCTACATATATTCATTTTGTAATATAAGTATATTAATTAAAAGAAGCCTGAATAAAACACAACACAAAAATCCACAATACTCTATTTGCTTTTCCTTTGAAAGTGTTTATTAGAAGTATCAGGGGGTTCTCATTATGGTATTTAAGGGATTGGCTATTTATTAAATAGATAATGTGTGGAGATTCTCTCTTTTTTATAATTATTTCATTTTTATAGCAAAGTCTCCTTAAATTATATTCTAATGAAGCTATATTTTGTAGAAAAGGATCTTCACAGAGATATTGGTATTCATAATCCATTATAAGGACCAAGGTATATATAACTCATTTCAAAAGAATAATTTATTTAGAGCAAGAAGGCAGAATGGAAGGCTCCACCAATTTTTCCCCCTTCAAGGACACCAAGTTAACGTCTATTTACACATAAAAACAAAACAAACAAACCAAAAAAAACACCTTTATAAGAACCAAAAATTAAGTGAGCACTCATAGTTCCTGGTTTTAACTTCATATCACTGACAAAGACACTAAAGAGATAGAAAAAAAGTCCTGAATCTCCAATGCCAACCATCCCCCACACCTGGCACTGGTAGTTTGGTACAAAGAGCATCTCTAGGCATGGAGGAGCGAGAACACAGCAATTGTGAGGCATTTAACTCAGTGCTGTCCTGTTAGAGCAGAAGGGAAAACTAGACCAAACTCAGATGGCTCCTGCTCATGCAGGGATAATTTAATCCAGCCCTAGCCAGAAGGGAGGTGTTGATCCCAGCAGTTTGAAATTCAGTGCCTACAAACCTCACCACCAAGGGTTACAGTGCTCTTTGTCTCTAACTAAATGTGAAAGGCAGTCTAGGCCATAAGAATTGCAACTGTTAGGCAAATCCTAGTGCTTAAGTAGACCCAGAGACAGTGCACTGGGGAAGGGGGGACACATGACATACTGAGACAGCTAAGGGCAGCTAAGGGAGTGCTGGCATCATCTCACCCCTAACCCCAGGTTGCACAACTAGAGGCTCCAAAAGAACCCCTTCATTCCACTTGAGGAGAGGAAAGTGAAGAGTGGGAAGAACTTTGTCTTGAATTCAGAATACTAGCTCAGCAACAGCAGGATAGGGCATCAGTCAGGATCATGAGGCCCCATTTCCAGGCAATAGCTCATAAATGGCATTTCTAGACACATCTTGGGCCAAAGGGAACCTGCTGCCTTGAAGAAAAGGACCCAGTCCTGGCAGCATTTATCATCTGCTAACTGAAGAGCCCTTGAGCTTTGAGTAACCAGCAGAGACACCCAAGTACTACATCAAGGCCTTGGGTGAGCCTCTAAGACTTGTTGGCTTTACGTATCAGCATAACCACAGGGAATAAATAGAGCACCAAGCAGTCTTTTGTGGTACATATACACAGTGGTACCATTCAGCAATAATAAAGACTTAGAGTCAGTCATTTGCAATAACGTGGATGGAACTGGAGATCATTATGTCAAGTGAAATAAACCAGGTGCAGAAAGACAAACATTGCATGTTTCTATTTATTTGTGGGATCTAAAAATTAAAACAATTGAACTCTTGGACATACAGAGTAGAAAGATGGTTAGCAGCAGCTGGGAAGGGTAGTGGGGGACTGGGTGGGAAGTGAGGATGCTTAATGAATACAAAAAATAATAGAAAGAATGAATAAGAGCTACTCTTTCATAGCACAATATGGTGTCTAAAGTCAATAGTAACATAATTGTACATTTTAAAATAACTTAAAGAATGTAATTGCATTGTTATTCAAAGGATAAGTGCTTGAGCAGATGAATACTTCATTCATCCTATGTTTATTTCACATTGCATGCCTGTATCAAAACATCTCATGAACCTCATAAATATATATACCTACTGTGTACCCACAAAATTAAAAATAAAAATAAAAGTGAATAAAAGAAATAGAATAATAAATAAATAAAAATAAAAAAAATCAGAAGAATTTATTCTAGAATATAAATAATAAATATGGGAAGGTAGGAGGAAATGAAATCAGGAAAAAAAATTATGACCTAACTAATTTGATTTTACAAGTTTCTACTCTTCAAAGAAAAGACTTTTGAAGAACATGTGCAATATTGAAACCTGGAATATTTACATTGAATATTAATAAATTATAAAATATAAAATCTACAAGAGTCACCAAGAAACCTCTATGGCCAATCTCATTTTTAATGTCAAATTATATTAACTTATATATATCTAATGAATGTAAATCCTTTATTTTAATTCATAGATTTAATGCTCATACAAATTATTTTAATTCTTGATTATATAAACCATTCTTGATAATTTAAGATACTATATACATAGAATAATTAAGATGATTATGCCATTTAAATATTAATTTTAAATGCGTGATTAAATTAATAGTTTTGATTTCAGTTGTTTCATTAAACATTTGATAATGATAAACCTAGGAAATATATATTTGTAACAGTTATATATATAGTACTATATGTAAATGGAAATACATATATAGGAAAACAAGTAAGAAAATGTATAGAAAACAATTATATATGCATTTTTAAACTTTAAATAAAATACTTATTGATATAACTGAGATTATACTTTGAACAAAGCTAAAGCAAAACACTGAAAAATAAGCTATTGGAAAAAATAAAGAAAAGGATCATGGAAATTTGGTAATATATTTACCAATATGCCTCACACAATGCTGGTCACATATTATTAATAAGTATTACTCAAAGTAATGAAGTTTAAATTCATGATAGTTATTACTGAAGGATACGGATCAACAATTAACGTCACAGATGTTGGCTAAACATACGCAACAAAAAACTAATTAACTTTAGGTAGAATAAACAAACAATGTGAATTTATCTACATATTAGCCAGCAATGTAACATAATGTTGGAAAGTTGTTATATTTTTAATAAAAGAGCATTATAGAAATGAAATCTAAAAAAGATAATTATTATTGAACAATTGGGATCTGTATTTAATGCTAGTTCTAAATATAATACAAAGACTTCTGTTTTCTGGTTTATCATGCTATAATCTTAGATGTTGCTACTCCATTCTAACAATAAGTTAAAAGCTGAATAAACTGAAGAATTAACAGCTCTTCTTAGATTCCTCATTGAAGTGAGATCGCAAGGCAAACTGCTGTCCTGTAAATTAGAGAGCCAGACAGAACGAACAGAGAATTACAGCTCATCAGAGATAAAATCTTGAGAAGAAACCTCCACTAGAATCTAGCCTGGAGTGGAAAAACCTGAACTGTAATTGATAAATTTCTGGAGGCTCAGTGTTACCTTCCACACTGCCCTAGCATAGGTTCTCCATGAGGGTTCTGCTCCTATAGCAAAATTCTGCCTGGATATTCAGGCATTTCCGTACAACTTCTGAAATCTAGGTGGAGGTTCCCAAACCTGAGTTCTTGATTTCTGAGCATCCACAGGCTCATCACCATGTTGAAGCTGCCAAAGTTTGGTGTTGCACCTTCTGAAGACACAGCCTGAACTGTGCCTTGACTCATTTTAGCCATGACTGGAGCACCCGGGACACAGGGCACCACATCCCTAGGCTGCACACAGCAGAGTGGGCATGAGTCTGGCCCAGGGAATCATTTTTCCCTCCCAGGCCTCACGCTACGTGATGGGAGAGTCTGCTGTGCAGGTCTCTGGCATGCCCTGGAGTAATTTTCCCCTTTGTGCTGATGATTAACATTTGACTTCTCTTTACATAGGCAAATTTCTTCAGCTGGCTTGAATTTCTCCCCAGAAAAGTTGTTTTTTTCTTTTCCATTGCATTGCTAGGCTGCAAATTTTCCAGTTTCATGATCTGCTTCCTCTTGAATGCTTTGCCACTTAGAAATGTCTTCTGCAAGATACCCTAAATCATTTCTCTCAAGTTCAAAGTTTCACATATCTTTAGGGCAGGTGCAAAATGTCACTCCTATGAATTTTCCTTTTCCCAGAAGCATGTTTTATTTACTCTTTTTATTTCTCCAGGAATAACGGTCATTCCTCTTGATGTTTCTTTTTATTTCCAATATTAACTGAAGTAATACTAACCTTAGTACTTACTATGGACATTGACATTAAATTTTTTGTTTAGAGATTATTTCGCCATAGATTTTCTTTAAATAGTGAGCTGTTGGTTGTTTTCATATAACGTAGCATTTTCTAATGTATTTTTTTAAGTAGGATAGTATTCGATTTAGTAAAATTTAAGCTGAGACCTTAAAGATTGTTAGAAATTCGGGAAGTTTCATAGTATATGTAAAGGTTTTGGAATGAAAATAGATCAATTTGTTTCTCAGAGTGCAGAATGCACTTTGGAAAATATTAGACATTATTTTTATTTATTTATTTATTTTGAGACGGAGTCTCACTCTGTCGCCCAGGCTGAAGTGCAGTGGCCGGATCTCAGCTCACTGCAAGCTCCGCCTCCCAGGTTCACGGCATTCTCCTGCCTCAGCCTCCCGAGTAGCTGGGACTACAGGCGCCCGCCACCTCGCCCGGCTAGTTTTTTGTATTTTTTAGTAGAGACGGGGTTTCACCGTGTTAGCCAGGATGGTCTCGATCTCCTGACCTCGTGATCCGCCCGTCTCGGCCTCCCAAAGTGCTGGGATTACAGGCTTGAGCCACCGCGCCCAGACTGGAAAATATTAGACATTATTATGCACTTTCTAACCTAGCTGCACATTTAAAAAAAGAAAATTTGAAAGATTTTGTTTGCTAGTTTTTTCTTCAATAAAGATACCTTGTCCGTATTATTTAGCTAGGGAGAAGGCATAGGTATTTTAATTTTTAAACTGTTCTCCAAATGAAAGTAATAGTAACAGTTGTAGACTTGACTGAGAATTGCTATTTGATGGCCACTGTGCTGTGTTAAATTTTAACTTTCCTTCCATCATCAGAATTGTAGATAATGATGTTTTGTTGATTATTATCCATAACATAAGCCTAGATACTAACTGTAGATATCTAAAGTAAAGGTTGATTATAATCTAAGCAACCCAGTTGTTTATTTATTCCTGAGGCTTCAAGAATAGTATTTTAAATAGCACAATCAAAGGTTCAGTTGGATCTCTCAAGTATTAATCTAAAATATCCATAATACTTAAGGTAGGAGAATATGGTAAAATGCATTAATCTCATGGTTCCTCATGAAAAAGGGAAATGAATTTAAATAATTGACCGAATAGAAAATTAATGGAATATTTCGACACAGATATATTTTAAAGTAACTAATTCAAAATCTGTTTGGTTATTTGAACATCAGTGTAACTAAAAATCAAATAAAACTTAGAAAAATAAAAGTAGGAGTAGGACCCCTCCCTGGTGTCACTGCTGTAAAATTTTAAACTGTTGTGTCTTGTTGGGAGTAAGTGCCTTGCATGGGAATAAACTTCCACAGCATTCAAATATTTTACTGAAGCCATTAGTCAGGGTCCTGGGGGTTGGCCCTTTTTGGTTTTCTTTTTTCAGGCTGTTTAACTTAGGCACAGGAGATCCACTTTTAAACTTGGGAAATAAGCACCTGTATTTTTTTCCAAAACTGTTTTTAAAGCTCTATACATATATATATTTTTTAATTTGAGATAGAGTCTCACTCTGTCACCCAGGCAAGAGTGCAGTGGCATGATCTCAGTTCACTACAGCCTCGACCTCCTGGGTTCCAGTGATTCTCATGCCTCATCCTCCCAGGTAGCTGGAACTACAGGTGTGCACCACCATGTCTCACTAATTTTTGTGTTTTTAGTAGAGATGGGGTTTTGCCATATTGCCCAGGCTGGTCTCGAACTCCTAGCTTCAAGGGATCGCCCACTTTGGCCTACCAAAGTGCTGGGATTACAGGGATAAACCACCATGCTTGGCCGAGATATTTATATTATCATTCTAGTTTCAGAGTATACAGAAGTTTCATCCCATCATTTTGAAAAATAAAGGTATCTGAAGTACAAAATTACTTATAGAAATAGTTACTTTACATTCCTACTAAATCTTAATCTTGTGGCATCAGAGGAATATTTGTTATATAGTAGGCAATTTTTATCCAGTACTTTATAGATTCAACTCTAAGTTGCAAGTGAGGTCAAAACTGATGAAAATTTATTTAGAAAAATCTAAAAATTCTGGTTTTAAATATGAGAATCAGTGGAAAATAAGGGTATAATTTTGTAGGTCATATAAGGGAAGAAAATATTATTTTAACAATGTAAAGCAATATGATTTGTTACTATAATTGACCTGTATAAAAGATACATTTCATGGTGGTTTCAGTAGGTCATTTTAAAAACCAATGTACATTAATTTTCAAGTATAAGGTTTAAGTAATTTGATTTAATAATCAGAAAATATTCAAAACAGTGTTGGAATATTCTGTCATGCACTATTTTTCTGTTGACAATTTCTGTTAATTGAATACGGTTTCTTCAGTCATGGTTATTGCACTTTATCCTGAATAATAATTCAGAAATTGGGTTTCGGTTCAGTGATTCTCAAGAGAAAGATCTCTTGCCCATTAAGAAGTGTATCAAAATCTCATAAGAAATGAGGGAGAGAAGGGGGCTGTAGAGTTTGAAAAAGTATATTCAATATTAAAATAATTTTATATTTGGGAAGGCAAAAATGAATGTATTGTTTTGCTATACAGGTTATAAACAGGCAAAATCAATAAAATATATACCTGGTTAAAAAAAAAAAAGGAAAATAAAGACAAATTTAAGTATTTCAGGAATTTGTGTTCAGTTTTATAAAATTGAATTAGTGGCTAATATTCTCACATAAGAATATTTTTCAGTAATATATGAAGCAGTTAAACTGGTATTCTAAAAAAATCGTATTTTCTTCTTCCATCTTGCTTTTCTTTTTCATCTCTAATTTGTAAAATGTTTTATTATCCCAAGTGGAAGATACCAGTAATTTCAAGTTTTATTTCATACTATAAATGAATACTCTGCTGGATTTCTAATGGCTGTAATTCTTGGATTCCCAATATAGAAAATGCTTGCTATTAGATTGAAATTGTGCACACGATAAACAATAATGGAAGTTCTGTAGCCTTTGCCAATTTGAGCATCATTAAAACATTATTTCAAACCCCCAAATTAAGATACTTTAAAAATTAAAAACAATAAATAATTCATAGTTCTGATAAATTTATAATATTGACTAATCAGCATATATGCCTCTGTTAGTGAATAGCAATAAGGATACATTTGTTTTCCACTATTTATTATTGTGCAACCTACTGTATATTATAGATCCTAAGTATCGGAAGGCAAATCAATAATGAAGAGATAATGAATAATGTTATGTATGCTTTTATTATTGTGACTCGTAATTGGTGGAACATAAGTTCCTAAACAATGAAGTGGTTCATTAACTGCTTTTCATTTTAACAATATAACAAAAAGACCTGTTCATTATTTTAGAAAATTAAAATCTAGTCATTGGCTTTTGGTAGTCATGGTTTTCTAAAAGAGAAGACAGATGGCACGAGCTTAGAGTTAGTGTTCTGCACCCGTAATGTAATAGCCACAGCTCTGGTAATTAAGCTACTATTTTACTTAAATTTATTTTATTTTAGAGTCAGAGATTTTTTAATTCAGATAGTTTGTTGTTGTTACATGGGTATATTGCATACTGGTGGAGATTGGGCTTCTAGTGTCCTTCCGTGTTACTCTAAAGGACGTGATTTCATTATTCTAGCTATGCAGTATTCCATAATGTATATATATACCACATTTTCATTATCTAGTCAATAGTTGATGGACACTTATGCTGGTTCCAAGACCTTACTATTGTGAGTAATGCTGCAATGAACATACAAGTACAGGTGTCTTTTTGATATAATTATTTCTTTTCCTTTGGGTAGATAGTACTGTGGTTGTTGGGTCAAAAGGTAGCCCTGTGTTTAGTTCTTTGAGAAATCATCACACTGTTTTCAACAGAGGTTGAATTAACTTACATTCCGACAAACAATGTATAAGCATTCCCTTTTTCTGCATGCTTGCCAACATCTTTTTTCTTTTTTTTTTTTTTGATGTTTTAATAATAGCCATTTTGACTGGTGTAAGATGATATTTTATTGTGGTTTTAATTTGAATCTCTCAGTTGATTAGTGATGTCAAGTATTTTTTCATTTGTTTATTAGCCTCTTGTTTTTCTTCTTTTGAAAAATATTTGTCCATGTCCTTTGCCAGTTTTTAATGGATTGTTTGTTTTTGTCTTATTGAGTTGTTTGAGTTTCTTGTAGATTCTGGATTTTAGCCGTCTGTCAGAGGCATAATTTGCACATATTTGCTCCCATTCTGTAGGCTATTTACTCTGTTGATAATTTATTTTGCTGTGCAGAAGCTTTTTAATTTAATTGTCTTATTTGTCTATTTTTGCTTCTGTTACATTAGCTTGTGGGCACCACATTAAAAATTATTTGCTTAGGACGATATCCAGAAGACTTTTTCACAGTTTTCTTTTATAATTTTTAGTTTCAGGTCAACATTTACATTTTTAATTCAGCTTGAGTTAATTTTGTACAGAGTAAAAGATGGAGTTTCAGTTCATTCTTCTGCATATGATTAGCCAATTTTCTAAGCACCGTTTATTGAATAAGGTGAACTTTCTTGTTTACTTTTGTTGACTTTGTCAAATTTCAGCTGTATGTATGTATGCAGCTTTAGATTTAGTAACTCTATTCCATTGAACTTTGTGTCTATTTCCATGCCAGTGACATGCTGTTTTGGCTATGATAGCCTTGTAGTATAATTTGAATCAGGCAACATGATCCCTGTGGATTTGTTCTCTTTGCCTAAAATTTATTTGGTTATTTGGGGATTTTATTGATTCCATATGAACTTTAGGATGTTTTTCTTTCTATAATAAATAACCTTGACAGTTCGATAGGAATTCCATTGAATATGGAGATTCCTTTGTGCAGTATTGTCATTTTAATGATATTGATTCTTCCAATCATGAGCGTGGAATATTTTTCCATTTGTTTATGTCATGTACAATTTCTTTCATATTGCAGTTCTCCTCATGGAGATATTTTACCTCCTTGGTTGAATATATTTCTAAATATTTTTTGTAGTTATTGTAAATAGGATACAGTTTTGACTTGGTTTTCAGCTTGAACATCATTGGAGTGAAGAAACATTATTGATTTTTGTACTTTCATTTTATATTGTGAAACTTTACTTGGTATGTGTATCAAGACTAGGAGTATTTTAGAGGAATCCTAAGGGTTTGCCAGGTATATGATCATGTTATAAGTAAACAGAAGTAATTAAACTTCCTATTTTCCTATTTGGATGCCTTTATTTATTTATCTTGCCTGATTACTCTAGCTAAAACTTCCAGTACTATGTTGAATAGGAATAGTGAGAATGGGTATCCTTGTGTTGTTCCAGTTCTTAAGGGAAATTCTTCCAGCTGTTGCCCATTCAGCATGATGTTGGCTGTTGGTTTGTCATAGTTGCCTGATTATTCTGATATATGTTCCTTCAAAGCCTAGTTTGTTTAGAGTTTTTATCATGAAGGGATGTTGAACTTTATTTAATGCCATTCTGCATCTATTGAGATGGTTATATGGTTTTTGTTCTTACTACTGATTATGTAGTGAATCATATTTATTAATTTGCATGTGTTCAACTATCTTTGCATCCACAGAATAAAATCCTCTTGATCCTGATCAATTACCTTTCTGATGTGCTGTTGGTGAAGATTTGCTAGTAATTTGTTGAGGAGTTTTGCATCTACGTTGTATTAGTCCTTTTTCACACCGCTATAAAGAAATATCTAAGATTGAAAAGGAAAGTTTCCACTTCCCTCCCTCAACCCATGGGGATTACAGATTCCTATCTTGACACATGGGGATTACAGTTCGAGATGAGATTCTGGTGGGGACAGAGAGCAAAACCATATCATATGTTCATTTATTGTTGTATTCTTGCCTGATTTTGATATTAGGGTGATAGTGGTTTCATAGAATGAGTTCGGGAGGAGTCCCATCTTGATTTTTTGAAATAGTTTCAGTAAGATTGATACCAGCTCCTTGTTATATATATGTCTTGTAAAATACATCTGTGAATTGATCTTTCCTGGGCTTTTTTTGTTAAAAAAAATCTTATTACTTATTCAGTTTCATTATTCGTTATCAATCTTTTTAGGATGTCTGTTTCTTCCTGGTTAAGTCATAGGAGGTTATGTAATTCCAGAAATATATTCATTTCCTCTAGTTTTCCTAGTTTGTGTGTATGGGGGTAGTCATAGCAGTCTCACATTTTTTTTTCCCTGATATATCAGTTATAATGTCTCCTTTCTTATCTCTGATTGTATTTATTTGAATCTTTTCTTGGTTAATCTAGGTATCAGTCTGTAAATTTTATTTATTCTTTCAGAAAAACAAATTTTTATTTTATTGTTCCATTATATCTTTTTCCATTGTCTCAATTTTTCCATTGTCTCAAGCACATTTAGTTCTTTTCTAATATATGTTACTTACTTTCTTCTGCTAGTTTGGGATTTGGATTTTTTGTTTTTCCAGTTCGTTGAGGTTCAACATTAGATCATTAATTTGAGATCTTTGTCTTTTTGATGTGGGCATTTAATGCTATAAACTTACCTCTTAACACTGAGTTTGTTGTATCCCTGAGGTTTTGGTGTGTTGTGACGCCATTTTTATTTGTTTTGAAAAATATATTGATTTCTGGCTTAATTTTTTTTGTTTTTTTTTTTTTATTATTATTATACTTTAAGTTCTAGGGTACATGTGCATAACGTGCAGGTTTGTTACATATGTATACCTGTGCCATGTTGGTGTGCTGCACCCATCAACTCGTCAGCACCCATCAATTCATCATTTATATCAGGTATAACTCCCCAGTGCAATCCCTCCCCCCTCCCCCCTCCCAATGATAGGCCCCAGTGTGTGATGTTCCCCTTCCCGAGTCCAAGTGATCTCATTGTTCAGTTTCCACCTATGAGTGAGAACATGCGGTGTTTGGTTTTCTGTTCTTGTGATAGTTTGCTGAGAATGATGGTTTCCAGCTGCATCCATGTCCCTACAAAGGACGCAAACTCATCCTTTTTTATGGCTGCATAGTATTCCATGGTGTATATGTGCCACATTTTCTTAATCCAGTCTGTCACAGATGGACATTTGGGTTGATTCCAAGTCTTTGCTATTGTGAACAGTGCCGCAATAAACATACGTGTGCATGTGTCTTTGTAGTAGAATAATTTATAATCCTTTGGGTATATACCCAGTAGTGGGATGGCTGGGTCATATGGTACATCTAGTTCTAGATCCTTGAGGAATTGCCATACTGTTTTCCATAATGGTTGAACTAGTTTACAATCCCACCAACAGTGTAAAAGTGTTCCTATTTCTCCACATCCTCTCCAACACCTGTTGTTTCCTGATTTTTTAATGATTGCCATTCTAACTGGTGTGAGATGGTATCTCATTGTGGTTTTGATTTGCATTTCTCTGATGGCGAGTGATGCTGAGCTTTTTTGTTTTTTAAAAGGTCATTCAGAAGCAAGCTGTTTAGCTTCCATGTACTTATGCAGTATTGTGAGCTCCTCTTAGTATTTATTTCTAATTTTATTCCACTGTGGTCTGAGAATATATTTGATATCAATTTACTTTTTAAAAATTTATTGAAACTTGCTTTATGGACAAGAATATGGTTGATTCCAGAGCATCTTCCATGTGAAGGTGAGAAGAATGTATATTCTTCAGTTATTGGATAAAGCATTTTGTCATTGTTCATTATGTTCATTTGGTTTATAGTCTGGTGTAAGTCCACAGTTTCTTTGATGATTTTCAGCCTTGAAGATCTGTCTAGTGATATCATTGGGTGATATCTGTCTAGTGATATCACTGGGTTGTGACAGTTGCCCACTATTATTCTATTGATATCAATCTCTTAAGTCTGATAGTATTTGTTTTATAAATCTGGGTGCTCTGGTGTTGGGTGGACCCAACAATATATTGAGTATAGTTAAATCTTATTTTTTATTGAATCCTTTATCATTATATAATGTTTTTCTTTGTCTATTTTTAACTATTATTGGCTTAAAGTATGTTTTATTTGATGTGAGGATGACTACTCCTACTCATTTTTGTTTTCCATTTGTGTGATATCATTTTCCACCCATTTACTTTGAGTCTGTAGCTATTTTTAGCCAGTAGATGTGTCTCTTGTATGCAGCAGATAGTTACATCTTTTTATTTTTATTGAGTTTGCCAGTCTCTGTCTTTTAAGTTGAGTATTTAGATCATTTACCTTCAAGTTTAATATTGACATGTGAGGTTTTATTCCCATCATAGTGTTGTTAGCTAACTGCATTGGGGTTTCAATTGTATAATTTCTTTATGGAATCTGCAAGCTTTGTGCTTATGTGACCTTTTATAATGGCAAGTGCCATTCTTTTATTTTCATTTTTCGAACTCCTTTGAGTATTTCTTGGAAGGTCAGTCTAGTTGTGACAAATGTCTTTAGTGTTTGTTTGTCTGGGAGAGACTACTTTTCCTTCATTTGTAAAGTTTAGTTTGGCAGGAATAAGTTTCTTGGATGACTTTTTTTTCTTTAGACCCTGTTTCTTTTCTGGATTGTAGGGTTTCTGAGGAGAAGTTTGCTGTTAGTCTGGTTGGGTTGTCAATATAGGTGATTATACACCTATATATTATACACCTATATATAAAGATAATTCTCTCTTTCTGCTCTTATAATTTTTTGTTCACATTGACGTTGGATAGTTCTATGTATATATGCCTTGGTGAAGTTCTTCTTGCAAAGTATTTTCCAGGAATTAATTGCGCTTCTTGTATATGAATGTTCAAATCTCTCCCCAATCCAGGAAAATTTTTAAATTATTTCCTCAAATAGCATTTCCATACTTTATACTTGTTTTTCTCATTCTGGAATAGCTATAACTCATAGGTTTGCACATTTTATATAATCCCATATTTCTCAGATATTTCATTTTTTCTCTTTTTTAAAATTTTTCTCTGACTGGGTTAATTTGAAAGATCTGCCTTCCATCTCTGAAGTTATTTCTTCCATTTGGTCTAGCCTATTATTAAAGCTTTCTGCCATATTTTGTAACTCCTTCAATAATTTTTTTTGTTTGTTTCCAGAATTTTCTTTGTTTTGTTTTATGATGTCTGTCCCATTCTTTCTTGTCCTGAAAGGCTGTCCTGATTTCTTTGTGTAGATTTTCAGTTTTCACTTAGATCTCATAGAGCTTATTTAAAATTAATATTTCAAATTATTTATGTGATATTTTTAAAATTTCAATTTGGTTAGAATTCAGTTTTGGAGAGTTAGTGTTCCCTTCTGGAGTGCTGTAGCACTGTTTTTTTTAGATTCGTTTTGTTTTGTTTTTTGTTTTTATGCGTTCAGATTTGTTTCTCTGTTTTTTCACATTTGGAAGAGTTATCTCTCCTTATGTTTTAATATTGTTTTTGTTTGGATAGTATTATCTCCCACACCCTCATCCAATCCCAAGGAGGTACAACGTATGATGTTGTGTAGGGTTCATTGACTTTGGTTCTAGGTATTTTCCAAGGCAAACAGTCAGTATAAGACCTTTGGTTATAGATTGCTTTTGTATAGTGGCTTTCCCAAACGCTGGTTGTAGTTATAATGTGCGTGGTGTGTGAGCAGGCTGACTCCCTTCTGTGGGCCAGGATGGTGGAAGTCTTAGGAAACTCTGCTCCCCCAGTGCTTTGTGCCTCTGTCAGATTGCCTGTGTGTGGTGCTCTTCAACATCCAGGCCAGTAGGTGGCGTTTTGGGTAAAAACTGCTCCGGCCAATGTGCATGGATGTACACTGGATCCTATTGCTAAGTGAAGCTTTCCCTGCCTCAAGCTGATCTCTGGAATGTGCAATGGACTGAGCTCCTTCCTTGCTCAGGCTTAGAGGAGGAAAGACCAAGAAGGGAAAACCACACCAGGCAGGCCCACCTACAGTTTCCCCAATAGCAGGCAGCACCAGTTCCAAGGGAGTATCCAGTAGGAGTCTGTCAAGCATCCAGAGGTGTTTGTAGAGATGGAGTTGGGTAACTTCCACTGCCTCAAGTACTCTGCATGGAAAGTAGTGGTGTCTAAACTCCTAATCTAAAAGAGTGTGTGCTCCAAATGTCTTGAGATATGTCTGGACATTGAGCAAAGAGAGCACTGGTGCACCAGGATTTTACACCTGAAGGGAGGGGTGGCTCAGGATCTTGTCAGGTAAGTGGATGTGCCAGATGTGTGGAAATATGACTTGGCAAGGAGCAGAGAAGCCATTGCTGCAATAAGATCATTGTGGTAGACAGGGTGGGTGACTCCACTCCTACTCCAGGGGGATAGGTGCGCTTCATGCCAGATAATATGCCTGGGAAGGAGTAAACTGCTGGCACAACAAGATCTCTGCATAGGAAGGGAGGGGTGGCTCAAACTTCTAACCCACTGGAGTAGGTATGCCAAAATGCCTGGACTTATGTCTGGGTGTGGAGCAGAGGGAGTAGTTATATACCAAGTTTGTGTGTGTGTGTGTGGGAAGGGGATGAGAGCTCAAGTTCCTATTCTGGGGAGCATGTGTGTCAAAGGCCTGGAGATATGTCTGGGCATAGAGCAGAGAATGTACTGCTGTACCAAGGTCTTTGCACAGAAGGAAGAACAGCTCAGGATTTCCAGGTGAGTGTGCTGAGAGAGTGAGCAGAGAGTGTGCTGCTACACCAAGCCACTTCCTATAAATGCATAGGAAGAGTGGCAGCTCAGGCTCTCCAAGTGAGTGGGTGGCTGGAAATATTCCCTGGAGAGGATTCAAAAAACTGCCACTGCAACAAGGTCTTTGCAGGAGAAAGGGGGGCAGCTTATGCTAATCCAGGAAAGGAGGTATTTTCATTGTCTCCCAGCAAGGAGGTGAGTATCCAGTGGTGCAACAAGGTCTTTGCAGGAAAGAGGGAGCAGCCCAGGCAGCTAATCCAGGCAAGGAGGTGCCACAAATACCTAGAAATATGCCAGGCATAGAGTGGAGGGTGCACTGACATTTTCCTCTTCCTAAAGAATGCTTTTTCCATTTGTTTTAGTAATTTCTCCAAGTTTTCTATTGTGTTTTGTTCCAGGTTGACAGATTACTAAGGATATACTTGTAGGCTGACATGATTTTTTTCACCCTTTTAAAAACAACTTTCCACTATCTTTCTTTCATGGAGGAAATTTTCTCTCCAAACTTGTTAAATCCAAGATTAACAAGTTAATCTGTATCACCGTGCTATTCCTCATCTACCATTTTTTTGATATTGTAACCCGTCCTGCTCCCCACCTTTGTAATCGAATGTCAGATTTAATTACCCATCCTTCCTATGTGTTTTAATCAGAATTATGCCTTGTGTAACAAGTTAAATCTTTTTGATTTACAGTAATTTTATATGATAATGTATAATTAAATCCTGTCAGGGCTTCAATGATAGAATCTTCATATTCATACTAATTCTATTCTTCCACAATTGTTTTTGTTATTCCTGTATCTTCTTAATATAACTGTACATTTAAAAGTTACTGCTGTTCAGAATCTGTACTTTTTGTGTGTGTTTTGTGTATGTCTGTGTGTGTGTGTTTGGGGAGATTTGTAGATTCCACATATCTGGTGAATAATAATGATGGCACTGATATTTAAAAATTATAGAAGGAACAGAGACACTTTAGGAGACTTTTATAACAATACTTATCAAAAACTAGCTAATAGTTCACTGTAGACGTTTCTGGCACCATAAAAAGCCTTAGCGTCTTCCAAAGAAAAGGTAACTGGCTATAGTGAATTTAGACAAATAAGTAAAGATATACTTCAACTCACACTTCCCACTCCACACTCCCCCTTCCTAGGATTCATGAGAGTGGAAACCAATTATATGCAAGAGTAAAGACAGAAAATTGAAGGAAGCATAATTTTGGTACTAGTTGCAGTTATTTGAGACTAATGGGTTGTTTCCATACAGAGTCCAGAAAGGTGTATGGAATCTAAAAAAGCAATTAAAATGCAGAATAATAGGTACTATTTTGTGTGAAACTTATTCCTGGTGTGTCAAGAAGACTTCCCAGAGAAAGTCTTACCAAAACTAAGGACTAACAGAGAAATAAGAATTATTCAGGCAAAGAGGAGGAGTGTTTGAAGCATAAATACTAGTATCCCTGAAAGTTTGCCTGAGAGAAGCTAAGAATGTTCATTGTCATTTGTTATTTATTTCAGTGTTTAATTTGTATTAGTTTTTAACATCAGCTTCCAAACTACTTTAAGAAATCTTTACTCACAATACCAGGCAATTTATCCTGTGCCTTTGTTCATTTCCTGATGGCCCAGGTACTGATGGAAGATAAAATAACGAGGATTTCAAGTTAATGAAAAGCAATGCAATTGGCTTCCTGTTCAGGGTAAATTCTCTGGTGGCATTAAAATAACTGAAATGAAATCAGAAAGTATCCAGTGTTGGGAAAATAAACATTTTTGGTTTTAAATCCAAACAAAAGGGGTTGAGGCTTTCAAAAAGTAAAAATAAAAAACAGAATGATGTTCTTGAGAATGAATTTTTTGTTTGTTTTGTTTTTAGTAACAAAGTCAGTAAAACTTGTGCACGTGAGGAAGAGTAGGGAGTGGACTGGATGTTCTAACTTGGGTGATTGGGCATAGGGTAAGACCTTTGACTAATACAAGTTAATGTAATTTCACATTAACTTTGAAGACTCCCAATGTACAAATGTGTAGCTAATGAGAGGCCAAGAAGCTGTACAGCTGAATGGTTCAAGCAATAAACGTTAGAACAAGACTACAGAGTACAATTATCAGTTCTAACACATACCATCTTACTATCTGTGTACATTTTGTTCATATAACTTCACTTCTTTGTTCCAAAGTGTCCTCACTGGTAAAATAATAATAATAATAATACCAACTCATAGGGTATTATAAGGATTAAATGACTATAGGTTTGTATGTGTGTGTGTATATAGTCCCTAAGTACACCTTCTAATTAAGTGACCATATTAAAACTAATTAAATGATTAAATGACTATATTTAAGTGACTATATTAAATGATTATATATAAATATATATAGACTCTATTAAATGACTGTATATAGACTGCATTAAATAACTATATATAAATATAATCATTTATGTATATATAATCATCTAATATAGTCTATATATCGTCTATATATACACATATGTATATAGTCTATATATACATATACACGCAATCACTCAGAAAGATACTTGGCATAGATATATTACTAGAAAGAAAAGTCAGAATTGAGGAAACAGAAGAAATCATCAATTTATTTGCACAGTGATGCCTCATCAGATGGATGGTCTGCTTCCCTTCAAATTATCATTTACTTACTTTTCAGCCTCTTGGCACTCCCTCCAAAAACAGCAACTATTTCAAAATATAAAGGGAGAAGATTCGTGGAACCAAAAAAGCATTGAAGACTCTCTTTAATGGTTCTCTTAAATATTTATAAAAGCTATTTACAAATAAATAGCTTGAGATTCCATAGATATAGACATTGAAAAGTTAATCACAATTGTCCAAAAAATTTACTAAATATTTACATTTTTAACATTTAAGAGAAAATCTTCACTTCCTTGAATAATTCACCCCGGACTGTGGTTGAAGAAAAAGTGAGTTTCTGTCTAGGGAAAGTCAGAAATCCTGAGTAGAGAGCACCCAGGGCTGCTTTTGTCCTGAAAGAAGCTTTTGTGTTAGTACATGGAACTAAATGTCAAAGAACCATGATATATTAACCTCAGGCTTACTAAGAGACTAAGGAGGATACTGAGATACCTCCTTTCTTCAAATAATCACTCTGAAAAAATCACAGTCTGAGATCCTATGGAGGTACTATGAGCAGTTTCAGCCCCTCTGTTCCAGACCTGACTTAGCTTGTAACCTCTATTATTCAACACATTCCGCACTTTAAGTTTTTGTTATGTCTTAAATAAAGGATTAAAGCTACACTTCAGATGTGTATATTCTTGCCTACACAGAAAGACCCATGTCCCTGACCCACATCACATTTGCCACATTATGACATCAAACATCACTTTTGTGTTCTGCAACATCGGAATAACACATCCAAAGTGTTATTAAATTAGATTAGATGCCAAAAAGGACAGTATTTCCCATCATACACCCTAAGCTCACTAGATTCAGTGAATACAAATTCAGGATACCAGTTAATTTTGAATTTCAGATAACCAAGGAATACTTTCTTAATAAAAAAAAAAAAGTGTGCCCAAAGCATATTTTGAATGTCTCCTGAAAGACATAATTGATTATCTGAAGTTCAAATGTAATGGGGATACTATATTTTACTTGGCAACCCTGAGGATTTGGCAGGCTCCTGTGCTTCAGCACAATTGGCCCAGACCAACTTCATTCAGCCAACAGAGTTCCTTTATCCCAGTATGTATATTGAAAGAGCACTTAATGAAGTGGAATTTTTTATGAAAGTATTTGAAAAACAAGGATAGTCCTCAGTGAAAAGCAAGAAGGAGTTTAAAGCATTGACATGAGACAGAATGGGCAACTAGGCCTACCTTATTGTTGGGTACGGGTGTGTGATTATCTGTGGGGCCCAGGGGCTCTGAAGGCTTCAAGGACTAGCATACTGGAAATGTTTTAGGACATACTCATTGCATCAGTTAATGGTTACATATTTAGCAACAGAAACAGACTAGGCACAGAAATAAATATTGAGGAAAAGAAAATAAGTTCATTATAATAAATAACTCAACCTTTATAAAAAATAAGTGGAGAAATTTTTGAAGTTAGAAGAAAAACCATTCTGTAGTTCAATATCAATAAAGTTCATTCAATATTAATAAGGAAGAACAGGCCAAAGCATAGAGATGCTCCTCAGCTGCACTGTGAGACATGGAATTTCAAATATTAATTAATTTAAATTTGAACAGCTTCATGTGGTCAATGGCTACTGTATTGGCTAGCACAGGTCTAACATACTCCAATGCGAAAGCAATCACAAGCTTACCTTGGGTTACCTCTCTGTGAAGAACCGCAGGCCTATTTTGCTTTTTCCCTGTAACTCTTGAAAAAGATGCTTTATTTAATTTGTTAGTTGTTTACAGGAGAATGCTATTCTGGTACTAGAATTACATTATTTAAAAAAAATCCATTATAATATAATTTAAATTTTATTGAAATTATAAATCATCTAGAGTAATTTTGTTTTCTTTTTAATACACATGTAACGTGTATATTCAACTATATATGTTGGGAACACTATTTTTTCTTTCTTATAAGATTTAATTAATCAACGTTATAAAGACCATGCATTGTGCAGAAAATAACAAAATTTTCTACCTTTTAAAAAAATAATTTCAGATTTGTTAGTTTGCACGTTTCAGATTTTTGATGGTTAAAGGCAAAAAAAAAGAAAAAATATGCTAATCCTGAGTTTCCCATAGTTGTGCTTTTTGAGATTGAGATATTGTCTATTCTAATTTGTATATCAAGTCAGGAAGTTGAATGATTTCTAAAAGAATATGTTATTATTTTTGCTGCTCCCCTCCCCTTCCCTGCACAAAGCTACAGAGATCTTCCAACTGTATTCTATTCCCTTCTGAAATTTTGATTAAATTTCTATATCAAGTCAGGAAGTTGAATGCTTCCTAAAAAATATTTTATTATTTTGACCCCTCCCCACCCTGCACAAAGCTGCAGAGATCTTCCTACTGTATCTTTCCTTACATTCTGTATTTCTTCTTTGATAACATTTATCTATAATTATAATTATGTATTTTATATATGATTTTAAATTTCCATGTCAATGTATGCTTTATGAAATCAAATATTGCCTTTTTGTATACCATTACATATTAAATATTTAATTTCTCTAACATGCAACAATTGTGTAACTAACAAGATGAGTAAATAAACAAATGATGACTACATAAATTAATGGATAGACCAATGAATAAAACTGAATGCTTTAGGAGCTAAATCATGCTTTCAGCTCACTACAAGACTCTGAAAATATTTAGAGCAAATATTCTAATAAGAGTTAAAATGGCCATTAGGAGAAGTACAAATCCCAAGAAATTTCACGTATTAGAGCTGTGTTATTTTGATGCATTCCAAGGCCAAAGTGGCTGATTTAGTATCCAGCTATTAAATTCATGTTCATAAAAATTTCAGCTATTGCTCAAGACTTACTTTCTTAATGGAGTTGACAGTATTACTGTAAATTTTAACCAGTTACCTTTTACTTTTATGGCATGAGGACTGTCCACTAGGCTTCTATCTAGGTTTTAGTTTGAAACCATAAAAATATGTGTCTTTATCTTCAATATAAATTTCCATCCTATCTAACAGCAGCTACAGCCTAATTTGAAATAAGACACCTAAATATGAAAAGCATCTCCCTTTACAGAGCCTTTATGGCACCATAAAATTGTCTTTCAAAAGCTAGTGTCCTGTGCATCTTCTTGACCTTTCCAATAAAACTTGGACTAAGAGTAAAAGTGTTTGTTTTTGTTTTTTGTTTTTTGTTTTTTTTAAGTGTTTGGATTTGGGTTCAGTTTAATGGTATTATGGATTAAAGTTTGTGATATACTCAAAAACAGCTTTGGCTCCGTTGTTTCATTGCTTTGTAAGTTCCCATAAGGAAATACTACTCAGGGTACGGGGATTAGATATAGGAAAGAAGCAATGGATCACCTAACAAGGAAAACCCACATCACAGTCTGGGCTGAATATTGTGACTTATTCCAGAAGTCTGAGACCTGTTCCCAGTATGTAACTTTTATTACCAATTTTGTGTTTTTAACCATACCCTGATGAGTTATGTGGAATGAGCAGGAACATGACAGAGAAAAGTCCAGGAACTGATACAGCAGAGTTAACTGCTCCTGTTGCTTGGATTACAGAAATGTCTGTTCTAGACAGAAAAGTACTACTGAACTCTTAATGGCAAGGCTACACATATAAAGGGAGAAAAAGATAAATTATTAATCTCAACACTCCTCACTGTTTAAAACTGTTTAAAATCATTATTGATACCAAAAATGAATGCATATAACTCCAATTTTATAACCTAAAATGACAAATTATTTTGTTCCCCAAATATTTAATAATTATAAAATCCTTCAAAACATATAAATATGATGGTTTCAGTAGCATAACTAAACAATGGTTTCGCTTATCTGCCCCTATATAACTAATTCTTCATAGCTTACTGCTTACAGACCTATTGCCACCAAAAATAGGTTATATGTGAAGTCATCATATGAGTACTTGAACTAATAGCATACATGATGATATAAACTATATATGTACATATATATCTAACACATATATCTAACACATATGTGTACATATATACACATATATTATTCATGCTTTTAGATAATGTTACTGTTAATAATCCTTCTTATTGGATTATTTTAGCATTGGAAAAATGTAGTAGACTTTTTTTTGTATTTTCCCAAAATACCTAAAATTATCATGTGTGAGTACATGTAGGTGTCTGTGGCATGTATGTAGGATGTTAATGAGGGGGTATGTTAACAATATACAGAGAAAAAGAATATGGAAAGTAGGTCTCAACTACTTGCTGAGTCACTGGGAATAAATAGTAACAGAAAAACTTTGAGGTATTTATGCAGTGAATTCCAAACATTGTATTCTATAATAGCAAACACATTCTAAGATTTGCAAGAAGTTTATTTGAAATAGTGTTCTTTAATGATTTTTAAAATTTTGTTTAAAACTGAAAACAGATGTTTAAATACAATAGATGTTGTTCAGGTGAAAGTATTTGGAATAAACATGCCAGTTCATTATTAAGATTATTTTGTCATTTCTCATTACAGAAAGGCTCAAAATTGATTGTGAAATTGAAATTTACATGGAAACTGTAACAATATCCATTTATACTGAGTATAACTTTTGGTTCTGAGAATTATATTTGCAAATTAATGTAAACTCTTAAGACTAATTTTCTGTCAACAGCATTCATTATCTGAGCAATTTTTCAGTGTAGCCACAATTCATAGATATCTCTGATTATTTGCTCCCATGGATAGTATATTATGGAAAACAATAAACTAACTTGCATAAAGGAATAACCTATTTAAAAGACAAGATAGCAGAATGGTTGAAAGTCCAGATTGTCTTGTCAAGCTGTGTGGATTCAAATACTGCCTGAATAACTATGTGAAATGCTTAGAACAATACTTGCTTTGAAGAGGAACATGTTAAATGCAGGCTACTACTTAATCTTTCACAGGTTGAATGAGTGAACAGAGAAAAAGCCTTGAAAGAATGCCTAAAATAGTCAGCACTTAATTAATATTACCTATTGTATTAGTTTACATTAGTTCCCATAGACACATCACCACAAATTGGTGACTTGAAACAACAGAAATTTGTTATTTCACAGCTCTAGAGTTCAGGAGTCTGAAATGAAGGTGTCAGTAGGATCACACTCCCTCCAGTGACTACAGGGTAAAATCTGTACCTCATTACCTTCAAGTTCTGGTGGCTGTTGGCATTCTGTTTGTGGTCACATCTTTCTGCTTGTCTTTGCATTGCCCTCTTCTCTGGGTGTGTGGTGGTCTAATCTCTGTCTCTCTTGCAAGGATATTTGTGGTGACATTTAGAGCCCACCCAATTACTAAGGATGGTAAACTTTTTTTAAGGTTGTTTTATAAAATACATCTGTACAGCCCCCTTTTGTAAATAAACTGATATTTGCAGGTTCTAGGGATTGGGACATAGGCATAGTTTTGGGAGCCCTTACAGCCTACCACAGTTGCTAAAATAATTATTTGACATTACTTAATATTTTTCATTATACTATATATCAAATTTTACATAGCGCTACTTTTAAAATAATTTTTTGATGAATTAGCACAAAGTGACATAACATATGCATGAGTTTAGGCTACAGCATGCAAGGAAATAAAAATAGGTTTTATTAAATTTAAACTTTTAACCTAGCATATTTTTTCATATCAAATTCTCTTTTCATTTTTGTCTTACTGTATACTTACATGAATCAGTTTATATTGTAGATGCTTGTTGTCCAAATTAAATTAGAAAAAAGATGATAAACTTTGAAAATAACTGAAATTGTTGAGATCTTTTGAATCATATATACATTTCTCTACTGTTTTTAAAGCATGTATATACAAGTTTTTAAAGCCATGTATATACATGTTTTTGAAAGAGGTATATGTGGTAATACTACAGTATTGTTAATTTTCTATAGCACTTGACACTCTACAAATGAAAGAAATTGATATGGTTTGGATCTGTGTCCCCACCCAAATTTTATGCTCAACTGTAATCCTCAATATTGGAGGTGAGGCCTGATGGGAAATCATTGAATTACGAGGGTGGATCCTTCATGAAGAGTTTAGCACCATCTCCTCAGTGCTATTCTTGTGATGGTGGGGTCTTAGGAGACCTGGTTGTTTAAAAGTACGTAACACCTCCCCGCTTAGATGAGCTTGCTTCTCCTTTGCATTTCACCATTATTGCAAGTTTTCTGGGCCCCGCCAGAAGCAGAAGCCACTATGCCTCCTGTACAGCCTGCAGAATCGTGAACCAATTAAACTTCTTTTCTTATAAATCACCAAGTCTCAGGCATTTCTTCATAGCAACGTGAGAATTGACTAATACTGTAATATATGTAAAGTAATAATGAAAATGAGTCATTTTCTTACTTCTGGGTCTTCACATGCCAGTTTCACTCAGCTATAACACTTGCTTAATATGTAAATTTTTCAGTGAATTACCTTCTATTGAATTATAAAGCAGCACTTGAATTTTAAATGTCAGAGAAATGGTAAGCATCATATAGATTGGAGCCTATGAGTCTCTGAAGTTGTATCATTCGTTTTACTCAGAAGTACATGTTTACTGAGGAGAAATTTCAGAATATTCACCAGTCTCTACAGTGTTAGTAATCCAAACATTATAAAACCAGAGCTGTAAAGCATCCTATAAGTGAGCACGTCAATTTTTACAGTGGTATACAAACATAATTATTTCATTCTTTCAATAACTTCTCTTTCCAAGTAGATAAATATCTATGTGAGTTGTTGAGATGTTAGGGGATTAGTAACATCTCAACTGCCTCTGCTAAGTTGAACAACTGAGAGTGAGATCTTAGAATAAACCAGATGTATGTCAATACATTGTTTATATTTCTGACAAAGCTGTTTGGAGTATGTAGCCTTATCCTGTGATGGAGTGAGTTTGCTAATAGTCCCCCTGAACACAACTGCTTACCTTGAAGCCTCATATCTCTGTTATGACCACAGAACCAGGCTTGCTACATATACTGAATTGTAGAGGACCACTGGCAGGGGCTGAGCTAAATATATTCAACTCTTTCTTCCAAAGACACCGATCAGATAACTCACATCTCCAAGGGAAGGAGGGAGTATGTGTGGAGATAGTGTTAGAATAGTGTCTTTAAGGAAGTTCTTACATATGGTAGCCTGTGGCATAGAGTTCAAGTAATCCTTTTTACCATTCCCCACCTATTTTTCTTATGTTGTATTTGGCTTAAACCTTAAGTACATGGGGAGAAGATTATCACTTTTTGGTACATTATGGCTTCTCTCATAGTCTTAAATTATAAAGTGGGATTTCTTTTGACAAGTATAGAATATACTGTCTCACACTAGAATGTAAATAATGTCCTCCAGACCTCAAAAAGAGAATTTGCTTTTCTTGTGTGTTCACATTTAAAGACCCAAATAAATAAAAGGTACACATAAGATTTATACAATACTTACTCTGACTACTTCAAAACACACACACACACACACACATACACACTGGTAAAATTTTAAAAAACACACAAAAAAAAAATACTAGAGAAGCTATACCAGGAAAAATTATGTCCCCAGAACACCAGGTTACTGAAAACCTATGTTACATGTGAGAAGACCTGTGAATCTTGGATTCAGCTTTACCAGTCAATCTAAGTGAGCATAGTTCATATCCTAGGATTTTAAATTGACTCAAAAACAGCCAGAGGTGAGAGTTTGTGGCTATTTTAGTTATTTTGGGGTGTGAACACACCTTTGTCCTTATAAGGTCTTCTAGAGCTTTTCAAAAATCCACGTGGATATCTCTTTTCCCAGATTTTCCTCTTTAAGTTTTGTCCATCTTCTTTTTTGGCCCAACATGTGTCAGAACTTTAGGCAACTGTGATGTGACAAGATTTTTCATTGATTGTTTTCAAAAAATGCTCTAGAGATAGGGCTTCTCTCTTGATGTGTGAGCTCTGAGTTAGGTCAAATAATGACAACATCCTGCAACCAGTGCTTCTCTACGGAGGTAACAGGCAAGTCAAAGAGTGAACCAGCTCTAGCTTTGGGACTTTTTGAAAAACTCCAAATATGGTTTGTCTTGAGCTGTAGCTAAAAGTCTGTTTTCTGAGTTACTGTAATTGTGACTTTGCCAGTTTTTAAGGCCACTACAGAGATAGGGAGAAAGCAATGGAGTAGGTCAAGTTATATGACTATTAATCCTGTCCTGATGTTCTTGTTAAAGTTCTCAGATTTTCTCAAAGACACATTCCTCGTGTTGTTTCAGTACTTTGTTTAATTTCCAGAGTTCCAACAATCTTGACTTTGACAGTTTGTTGCCGATATTTTTGTTGCTTTTATCAACGTATCACTGGAGGTTCTCACTCTGCCATTGTAAATGTCTCATCCCCACTCTGTCTCTTTTTCTCTCCAGTGAAATTCAACATTTTTTTTAAATCAAAAGGCAGACACTGCTCCATTTTCTAACTGGGAGAAATTAGTTACATTTTCCAATGTGCAGTTGAATATTCTTCCACTATTGACTGATATTAGATCTATTAAGAATCCTACAAATAAAAGGTGGGAAAGACTTAATATTCCCAGATACTTTTATGTGTAATCTATATACATTGTAAACACTAATCTATAATAATTATAAATAGATACGAGGAATAAGTTTAAGAGATCTATTGTAGAGCATGGTGACTACAATTAGTGACAATATATTGTATTCTTGAAAAATGCTAAGAGATTAAAATATTAAGTGTTCTCACCACAAAAATGATAACTATGTTAGGAAATGCATTTGTTAATTGGCTAGATTTAACCATTTTTTCTTTAACGTAGATATGCGTCAAAACAATATGTTAGACATAAGTACATATAGTTTTACATGTCAATTTAAAAATGAATAAATTAGCAACAAATGAAAAATAACAAAATTGTCAACTAAAAATATTCTGAAAGACTTTGTTATCCCTAGCTTAAAGATAATAAAATTTTACACCCAGAAATATAAAATTTTCTAATATCGGAAGTGCTGAGTTGTAAACTAAGCATGAAATTCAACTTGGCTGACTAAAAGTATATTCTGTTAAACAATGGATCACACACACTCTTTACATTATGCGTTTATTTACAATCTGTGTCCTACAATAAAATGTTATCTGGGGAGTTGCAGTAACATTTTTTATTTATATTTATATCTCCATTGTCTCTCACAGCACCTTCTACCCAGTATATAAAATAGGAAATTTTGAATGACAGAATAAATGAAATTTGCAACTTCTCTGAGTCTCCAAGACTTACATTTGTAAAATGAGAGTTAAATTAGAGATCAAATGCCCACCATTGCCAAAAATATTAAGTCACCGTAGATTTCTGTGATGGAAATTGGATCATCACAGTGACACCAGAGAAAATTATTCTTGCTGGAGATGGATTGAGGTAGACAGAGTTTGATGCTTAGAAGACTGGCTAGAATTGTGTAAGTTTACAGGTAAGAATGTTACACCAATGTATCTCTCCTAAGAGAAATTTGGACTGTTCCTCAAAAGTTAGAGGGGGACTAGTGCTTATGGATATCCATTTGTGATGTCTATATGTTTTATCATTAATAATAATTTCTCAGAAAAGAGATTGACATGCTTCATAAACTTTCCAGATCCAGCTTTTTTAGTATTATTTTACCATGTATTCCATAAACCTAATTATATTTACAAAATGTCACCTGATCAAGAGATATATTAACATATTTAAATTTAAGTTAATATTTTTAATAATAATAATAATAGATAAAAAGGGAAAAGATAGCCAAGTAGATGCAGTCAGGAAGTGCTGCTCCCATGGAGAGAGACCAGATTATGGCTTAAACTACCATAATTTGGGAAGATCTTCACAGAGAAAACAGAGCAGGTGAAGAGGCAATGTTGAAGCCCAGACTACACAGGAAGAAACCCTGCATGGATTATGCAAACACCAGGGCTAGTTCCCAGTCCCTGACAGTTCCTGGGAAACGGGTGAGTGAGATACCTGAGGGACAGTTCATTCTCACAATGGACCTCTGAGAGTTTAGCAACAGGTGACCCTTTATCATGCACTGATCTGTGAGCTGTCAGGGAGATCTCTGACAGGAGCAAGGAGAGATCAGCCGTTGGATGGCACAGAGCCTGGGAGCTTTTGTGCAAAGGGCAGTTTCAGTGGACAGTGGCCATAGATGCCCTTCTCCCAGGTTTACCCATACCCTTCTGGGAGCTGTGGGCCCCAGCTGACCTCTGAGCCCAGAGAGAGCAGGGCAAGCTTCATCATGGGAGTGGGGCACTTCTGCCCTGCAAGACCTCCTTCCTGCCAGCAATTCCCAGGGTCCATGCCTAGCTGCCCTGCAGGAGTGGATTGCACAGCTACAGCCCCTGCAGGTAGCTAAGCCTGAGTCAGTTGATTCACATATGTACTTTCCTGGAAAACCAGGAACACATCAGATCTCCCAGCACAGCCAGAGACTGAACTTGAGCCACAAGATGTCCTGGCGCCTCCACGCCTGCAGCAGGCAGCTCAGAGTATGGAGCCAAGATCTGTGACTGGTACTTGAGTTGGGGAGGAACTCTCACATAACATACTGAGAGTGATGAGACACATAGGTTCCTAGGCTGGGGAAGGAGTGGAGCATGCTTCTCTCCACAGGGCTGGTCCAAAGAAGTTGTGGCATATCTCTGCCCAAAGGGCATCCCGAATCTTGTAACACCTAACAAAAGAAATGTGGTTGCAGCACTGGTGACCAGAGGATCTTCCTCAAGGCCCAGGAATGGATCTGGTGAGGGGGTCATCCCCCTCAAAGTATGAAACAGCCCAAAGGCTAGGTATTAACTTAGCTACTAGCCACTACTCTTCAGCACCATCTATTGAATCACAGCCCAAACTACAACACCAAAAATTATCCTGCCAATGTATACACTTGAAACCAAGCACAAGATTTCATCCACACGTAAAGATCCCATACAAAGCCCTGGCCCTCTGAAATCATCCATAAATAAAGCCAACAAATTACACTCAAACTGTATCACAGTTAAAGAAACATCAACTCTCTCATATGAAAAAGAAGAAGAAACTCTAAAAATCCAAAAAGCCAGAATGACTTCTTACCTCCAAACAAGTCCATTAGCTCTCCAGCGACGGTTCTTAATCAGTCTGAAATGACTGAAGTCACAGACAGAATTCAGAATCTGGATGGCAAGGAAATTCATGGAGATTAAGGAGAAAGTTGAAACTCAATAAAAAAAAATTCAGTAAAATAATCCAAGAGTTGAAAGAAATAGTCATTTTAATAAAGAACCAAACTGTATTTCTAGAGCCAAAAAACTCAGTACAAGCATTTCATAATACAATCAGAAGCATGAACAGTAGAGTAGGTCAAGCTGAAAAAAGAATCTCAGAGCTTGAAGACTGGTTCTTTGAAGCAACGCAGTCAGACAAAAGTGTTAAAAAAAAATAAGAAAAATGAATAAACACTGATAAATCTGGAATTACTTAAAAAGAAAAAAATCTATGACTCATTGGCATTCCTAAGAGAGAAAGAATGAGAATAAGCAACTCAGAAAATATATTTGAGAATATACTCCAATAAATTTTCCATAATCTTGCTAGAGGAATTGACATGCAAATCTCAGAAGTACAGAGAACTCTGGCTAGATTCCATACAAAATAACCATTCCTATGGCACATAGTCATCATATTCACCAAGATCAATACAAAATAAAAAATTCCTAAAGGTAGCTAGCAAAAATCATCATGTACAGAGGGAATCCTATCAAAATAACAGAAGACCTCTCAGCAGAAAACTTATAAACCCAAAGGGATTGGGGTCCTATTTTCAGCATCCCTACAGAAATGAAATCCCAACTGAGAGTTTTCTATCCCTCTGAATTAAGCTTTATAAGTGAAGGAGAAATGAAATTATCAGATAGCAAATGCTGAGGGAATATGTTTCATCTAGATAAGCCTTTCAAGAGGTCTTAAGGGAGTGCTAAAAATTGAAACAAAAGAAAAATACTTGATACCACAAAAACACAATTCAGGACCTAGCCCACAGGCAATCAAGTCCACATAACAACCAACTAACAGCAAGATGACAGGATCAAAATCACACATATCAATACTAACACTGAATATAAATGGGCTACATGCCCCACTTAGAAGATATAGAGTGGCTGAATGTATAAAAAGACAAAACCCAACCATCTGCTGTCTTCAAGAGACCGATCTCACATGTAACATCACCTACAGGCTCAAAGTGAAAGAATGGAGAAAGTTGTATCATGCAAATGAAACAAAAAACAGCAGAAGTAGCTATTCTTATTTCAACTAAAACAGATTTTAACCATAAAATTAAGAAGCAAAATGAAACACATTACATAATAATAAAGGGTACAATCTAACAAAGGTTTTAGAAGCCTTAGCTATCCTAAATATATAAGCTCCCAACACTGGAGCACCCAGATTCGTAAAACATGTTCTTTTTGGCCTGTGAAAAAACTGAGACAACCACACAATAATAGTGGGAGGCATCAACACCCTACTGACTGTGTTATATAGATCATTGAGGCAGACACCTAGCCATAAACCCTCTACTTAAACTTGATACTTGACCATTAGGCCTAATAGAAATCTATTAGGAAAAATCTATTAGGAAAAATCCACCCAACAACCAAAGAATATACATTCTTATCTACAAGTGGAAAATGTTCTACAATCAAATGCATGCTAGTTCATAAAGCAAGTCTAAATAAATTTTTAAAAATCAAAATTATATCAAGCACATTTTCAGACCACAGTACAATAAAAAAAGACATTAATATCAGAAAGATCTCTCCATACTACAGAAAGACATGGAAATTAAACAACTTGCTCCTGAATAATTCCTAGGTGAACATCAAAAATTTTTTAAATTAATGAAAATGGGAACAATTTGCCAAAATCCCTGGGATATAGCCAAAACAGTGTTGAGAAGAAATTTTATAGCTCTAAAATACCTTCATTAAGAAGTTATAAATTTGCTTCAAATAAATTAACTCTCAAATTAACAATCTAACGTTGCACCTAAAAAACAAGGAATAAGAAGAACAACCCAAACTCAAAGCTAATAGCAGAGAAGAAATAACTAAAATTAGACAACAACTCAATGCAATTGAGATGGAAAATCCATATAGAAGATCAATGAAACCAAGAGTTGATTCTTTTTTTAAAAAAATAAGTTTCATAGATGACTAGCTGGAATAACAAAGAAAAAAAAGACAAGATTCAAATAAGTACAATAAAAACGGACAAAGATGAAATTACAACTTTTCCCACAGAAATACAAAAGAACTTTAGGAAATACTAAGAAAAATTCTCTGCACACTCATTAGAAAATCTAGAAGAAATTAATAAATTTCTGGAAACATAAATCTCCCAAGATTAACTCAGGAAGAGATTGCAACTCTGCATAGACTAATACCAAGTTCTGAAATTGAATCCATAATAAAAAGCCTACCAACCAGATAAAGTCCTGGACCCAATGGAGTCACAGCAGAATTCTACCAGATATTCCAAGAAAGACTGGTACGAATCCTACTGAAACTATTTCAGAAAGTCAAGGAGAAAAGACTTCTCACTAATTCATTCTAATTCATCAGCCTACTACCAAAACCTGGCAGAGACACAGTGAAAAAAAAATTTCAGACCAATATTTTTGATGAACACAGATGCAAAAATCCTAAACAAAATACTAGAAACTAAATTTAGCAGCACATCAAAAAGTGAATTCACCAGCATCAAATAGGCTTTATTCCTGGGACACAAGCTTGGTTCCACATATGCAAATCTATAAATGTGATTCATCACACATAAACAGAATTAAAAGCAAAACAACATATGATCATCTCAATAGACAGAGGAAAACCTTTTGATAAAATCAACATCACTTCAAGATAAAAGCCCTCAACAGACTAGGTATTGAAGGAACATACCTCAAAATAAGAGTCATCTATGACAAACCCACAGCCAACATCTTATTGAATGAGCAGAAGCTGGAAGCATTCCCCTTAAGAACTCAGAACAAGGCTATTCAACATAGCACTAGAAGTTCTAGCCAGAGCAACCAGGCAAGAGAAAGAAATAAAATACATTTAAACAGAAAAAAAAAAAAAAATGTTGAAATATCTCTTCACTGACTATATGATTCTATACCTAGAGAAAACCAAAGACTCTACCAAAGGCTCCTAGAACTGATAATTTATTTAAGCATGTTTTCTGGACATAAAATCAATGTACATAAATCAACAGCATTTCTAGACACTGATAATATACAGGCTGAGAATCAAATTGAAAGCATGATCCCATTTAAATAATAGCCACACAAAAACTGGAATACTTAAGAATATATCTAACCAAGGTAGTAAAAGATTTCTATAAGGAGAACTATAAAACAGTGCTGAAATAAATCAGAGATAACACAAATAAATGGAAAAATATCCCATGCTCATAGATAGGAAGAATCAATATTATTAAAATGGTCATAATGCCCAAAGCACTTTACAGATTAATTGGTATTCTATCAAACTACCAGTGTCCTTCCTCACAGAATTAGATAAACTATACTATTCAAAAATGTATATGGAAGGAATAAGAGTCCGAATAACCAAAGCAATCCTAAGCAACAAGAACAAAGCTGGAAGCATCCTACTACCTGACTTTAAACTATACTATTTGGCTACAGTAACCAAAATAACATGGTGCTGGTACAAAAACACACATAGATAAATGGAAAAGAATGGAGAAGTCAGAAACAAACTCATACAAGTACACCCATCGGGTCTTTGACATTGTTGACAAAAGCAAGGTGGGAGATAACTCCTTACTCAATAAATGATGCTGGCATAACTGGCTAGCATGTGCAGACAAATGAAATTAGATCCTTACCTTTCATTACATGCAAAAATAAACTCAAACTGGGCTACATATTTAAATGTAAGACTGCAAATTATAAAAACTCTAGAAGAAAACCTAGGAAATAACCTTCTTTTTATTGGCCTTGGCAAGAAATGTATGACCAAGTCCCCAAAAGCAATTGCAACAAAAACAATAATTGAGAAGTGGGCCTTAATTAAACTAAAGAGCTTCTGCAAAGCAAAAGAAAGCATATACAGTGTTAACAGACAACCTACATAATTGGAGAAAATATTCACACACTTTGCCTCTGAGAAAGGTCTAATATTCATAATCTATAAGAAATGTAAACAAATCAACCAGCAAAAAAACAAATAACCCCCATTAAAAACTGGGCAAAAGACATGAACAGACACTTCCCAAAAGGAGATGTAGAAGCAGCCAACAAATATATTTAAAAAATGCTCCAAATCACTAATCATCAGAGAAATGCAAATCAAAACCACAGTGAGAAACTCTCCTATGCCAGTCAGAATGGCTTAACATTAGGAGAAATACCTAATGTAAATGACAATTGAATGGGTGCAGCACACAAACATGCACGTGTATACATATGTCACAAACCTGCACATTATGCACATGTACCCTAGAACTTAAAGTGTAATAATTTTTTAAAAAGAAAGAAAATTGCTCACAAGACTGTGGAGAAAAAGGAATGCTTATATCATGTTGGCTGAACTGTAAATTAGTTCAGCCTTGTGGAAAGGAGTTTGATAATTTCTTGAAGAATTTAAAACAGAGCTACCATTTGAACCAGCAATTCCATTACTTGGGATACACCCAAAGGAATTATATAGATCATTATACTAAAAAGACCTATGCACTTGTATGTTCATCACTGTGCTATTTCTAATAGCAATGACATGGAGTTGATTAAGGTTCATCAACAGTGGATTGGATGAAGAAAATGTTGTAAATACACAACATGGAATACTATGCAGCCACAAAAAAGAATAGAATCATGTCCTTTGCAGCAGACAATACGGATGCTGCCAGAGGCCATAATCCTAAGTGAATTAATGCAAGAGCAGAAAACCAAGTACCTCATTTTCTCACTTACAAGTGGGAGCTATAAACATGGATGTAAACATGAGAACAATAGATGCTGTGGACTACTAGAGGTAAGCAGGCTGGAACAGGAGACAGGGATTGAAAAACTACCTTTTGGGCACTATGCTTACTGCTTGAGTCCAATGTACCCATGTAACAATCCTGCACATGTACTCTGTGTATCTAAAATAAAAGCTAAAATTATATAATAATAATAATAAATTGTAACAATGTATCTAACATTTCTGAAGCACTTACTACATGTCAAGAAATATTCTAAGCACATCAAAGTAACATCTTACAGAAACCCCAGGACAACAAGATGGTATTTACCCCCTTTTACTTATGAATAAAATGTTCCACAAGGTTTAAAAAAGTTTTTCTAAACCCATGTAGCCAGTAGAGGGTACGGACAGAGACACAATAATTCTAGAGACTACCATATTAACCATACATGAAACAAAGGAAAAACTAAATCAAAATTGTATGAAATCAAGTCAGTGAGCTGTTGCTTGGTTTAAATTCCAGAGAATCTCTTGTTTTGTTTTAATCTTAGACATGTTGGAAATATGATTTGATGCAAACAGAATATTGGTTCTTAACTCATATGGGGATATAAATCTTGATTCTACCAGTTATTAGGCACTTTGGGCAATTTACCTAAACTTATTGAGCCTGAAATAACTTGAAAATTAAATGCCAATGTAAATATTGACCACCAGGAATTCTAAAGAGGATTCTACGAGATAACGAATCTATACAATTTAATTTAGTAATTGGAAAATGACGAACAGGGAAAAACAGCTGTGTGTGTGTCTGTGTGTGTGTGTGTGTGTATGCATCTGTGATGTATATGTGTGCACATCATGAATTCAATATTTTGGCTTTGAGCAGTTTACGTGTTTAATATTTTACCTTCCTGTTAGTGGCTCTGTACATTTTTGATGAGGTGAGCCCAAAGTAGATTTCTGCTTACATTAAATATATTTGACGCAGGCTGACATAATTCTTTCTTATTTGCCTATTCACTGCTATAACACAAAAAGCTCATGTATTTCACCGATAGTCACTGCTGACTATCCATGCTGATTTCACAATCAGCACACACCATAACACAGCTTAATGTCACTATTTTGAAAGTTTCAACCTTGGCCTGCTGTGCTCCTTCTCTATATCCTTAAATTCTATCTATGTCCCTAAAAGCCAAGATTAAGCGTCAACTACTTAATGCCTTACTTGTTTGATATTCTATGCCAAAATGAATTGTTGGATTTCTTTTGGACTCCTACCAAGTACCATTTAAATCTGTATCTTCCTATAATCAATGGAATAGTTCATATATCTGTTTTCAATGGGATTAAGTGATACTTATGGGCAAGACAAGGATGCTGTGAATTTTCAATCACCAACTACCACAAATTCTTAATATTATAAAGATTAGAATTAAGTAAATGCTGGATAGATACCTGTTGGTTTAAAATATAGACTGAGGCCAGATACAGGTAAGCTTATGCAAGGAGCTGAAGCATATAATTTTTGCACTCAGTATCCCTTTGGGAAAGTGGCTTTGTTCATTTTTGGATATCTTTCATGTAGGAAAATGATAGTACACTGGAGGGGAAAATCGTATTGCACAAGAACTGCTGTAAGCATGACTAATACCTAACTTATTTCCCTGCAATGGAGGGCATGAAGTTATGCATGTGCATATTTGTGAGGAGATATGTTTGTAAATCTTTGTGCTGACAATAAAATAGAGAGCTCTAAATAGATTTTGGTGCATACCTGGCATTTTCTGTCTGAACTCAATAAGAATGTAAATGAAATTGCACAGTCTGCATATAAATAAGCTGTATTCATAGGCTTGGAAAACATATACTGAAGTCATCAGAAAAAAAAGAAACATAGTAAATAAGTTTAATATTTGACTCTTAGACCTGTGGAAATGTCTGAGAGTGCAAAATGTCATCTTTAATGTGGTTTACGCAGACTCTATGATATCCAAAGATGAATGTCAAGCCATGGGCGAATAGAAGTAGCACCTAGAAGGAGAAAGGTAATATCTTTACTCAAACATACTTACATTCCAGTTATGACTGAAAATAAAACATCACTGAACAGATTGAAAAAATTACACAGTAAGAAGGTAATATAGTTTTTGTCTTCCTGTTACTATAAAATGTCAAGTTCCTATTGTATATACAGTATGCACATACATATTGATAAAAGGGGAACATAGGAACAGAAATGGTATTAAAGTAGCAGAGACATGAAAGAGCTTATTTTTAAGTCCAATCTCCATTTAATTCTAGACAACTTGTCAATCTCAGAATAGATTACTTTTTATGCTTCACCATATATTTTAGGAAAAGTTTCTCTAATTCATAGCTGTATCTAACCATGAAAAACCATCTAGGTAGAATCCAAACCTATTTTATGTAAAAATGTTATTCAGATATTTGGATTACATTTATTTTTAAAGTGGTACAAAGTGGGTTATTGTTTTATTTTGAATGGTTGATTACTATTATGAGGAAAGCAATGATAGCCTTAAGGTCATAAAGATTTGTAAAATATGAATAAGAATGGCCTCTATTTGTATTAAATTATGTCTTTGCAGCTCTGTTAGAAGTAACAGGGAGCAGATTAAAGATTCGAGGCACATACATTCTCATTAATCCTATAAACTCATCCATTTCTAAAATTTTATTTAAACCACATCTAACACAAACATCCCTAACTTTCACTTTGTCTAAGTCTTTGCCTCAAAATCTTAGAAGGAACTAAATAAAGTTGCCTTCTTCATTTAGAGAATCAATTGTTATTTCATATTATTGACACAACTTTATAGTCACTGTATTCTTGTAATTGTATACATTATATTTAAAAATATGACTGTTTCATTGTTAAATGTCCACTACATTGTAATATCTTAAAACCAATTAAAATACATAAATAGAAGAAAATTGTGTCTGTTGTCATAACTTGGTATTTTGAATGGCTTGGGATGAAGGATCAAATGAGGTCAAAGGTATCATTTTCTTAATTTCTATTTTTCTATCATATTTTTATGTGAGGTTCTGAAAATTCATTGGTCATTATTTTCCACGTTTCT